>NC_141538.1:19877500-20177500 GCF_021556685.1 Rattus norvegicus | reverse complement strand
GGTAGATAAACTGATAAGCTGATAGAGAAAATGTGGCATGCATAGACCATGGTATTTCTCTTTCTTCAAAACATAAGACAAGTAGAATACTGGTTCTTAGGGGCAAGGAGGGAGAAATAGGGCAGTGACCACTTAATGGATAGGGGGTTTCCATTAAAAAAAAAATAAAAGCATTCTGTGGGTGGATGGAGATGAAGATTATGCAACAAGTAAATGTTTAGTGTTCCTGAACTGTTGCCCTGGTTAGCTCTTGCCAACTCGACATAAGCTAGAGTCATTTGAGAAGATGCCTCAACTGAGAAAATTCTCCCACCAGACTGGACTGTGGGCAAGGCTGTGGGGCACTTTTTTGACTAGTGATTGAAGTGGGAGCATCCAGTTCACTGTCAGTCCTCTGAGCTAATGGTTCTGAGCTGTATAAGAAAGCAAGCTGAGCAAGCCATAAGAAGCAAGTCAATGAGCATTATTCATCCATAGCCTCTGTTGTAATTCCTGCATCCAGGTTCCTGGAAGCACCAACTTCATTACACTAAGTCTACTCTTTCATTTTCCTCCACTTACTTATTTCTTATGCCTTCAATTCCTGCCCTGACTTCCCGCTGTGATGGAATGTGACCCCAAGATTTAAGATTAAATAAATTCTTCCCCAAGTTGCTTCTCATTGTGGTAGGCATAATGTTATTATGCACTTTGTAAAGATTATCCATGTATTATTCAAATGCTGATTTCTTTGCCCCCATATCTGGTTGCAATCCTTTTTCTGAGAATCTCCTGACTCAAAGCTGTGTACATTGCTCCCCAAATATTCCCTGATTGGTCAATAAAAGAAGCTGATGAGCCAATGGCTGAGCAGGAGGGAGAATAGGGCTGTCCAACCTCCCAGAGAGAGGAGGGGGAGGAAGAGAGAGGAAGTGGGGATTCTTCAGAAGGAAAGACCAGGAAACACCACGAAAAAAGATCTGAGGTCCAGAGAGCCTGATCACTACAAAAATGCAAATATCACTGGAATTTTTACTGGAAGGTTGCCAGGTTAGCTTAGAGGATTAAAATAGAGTAATACTGCTCTGTTGTTGTGCCCCTAAGCTTGTTAAATAAGTATAATAGTCCAGTCTCAATTATTTGAAAACTAGCTGGACTAAGGAAGAAACCACTGATAAAATTATTGCCAGAAAAAACAATTGAGTGTTCAGAGCTTAATGAGTTATTATTTCAGAAACTTGAAAGATAATGCTGAGAGGAATCTGAACAATGGAGGCCTGACTTGTGAGGTTTCAGAGAGAAGTAAAGATTCTACTGGGGCTGTTTGTGGGATACTTGGTGTTAAGAATCTGTGGTTTTATTCAACCATAGCAAAAGAGTTAACTGTGATTAATGAGAGACCATGGAAGTAAACATTTTTGCTTTTCTGAAACAATTGATTCTGGCCAGCTAATGAGATATCAGATGTGATAAAAAAGAAACCAACATCAAGAAGAAATCTGGGAAGTATGTATTCAGGGTGAGAATAGAGAAGTCATGGTCCAGAAGCAGCCAAGGCTGTACCTTGTTTTGGCAGCTGAACTTGGTAAAGTGTAAGCATTTCTTAGGTGGTACTGGCTTTGAAGACTTGAAGAGATCATGAAAAGCAGCTGAGATTTGTCCCTCTGAGGGAGAGCAGAAGTTCCTGAAGAAAAGCCATGAAAGTCCATTTGTGAAGTTATAACCTCAGTTGCAAGTAGAAACCCCAGGATGGAACGGTCATGGAGAGAATTTGATGCTTGACCCAATTTAACAGACTTCTTGAAGACAGCCCAAGGTGAGGCTACTGATGAAGTGCAGCAAGTCTGCGGAGACCCCAGTACTTTGGAGATGCCAGTACCATGAACAACCTCCAAGGACAGCAACAGGTACAGAATGGAACTAGCCTATGAGACACTAAGCTGTGTGCTGCCTACCAATGGCAAAGCTGGAGAAACAGAGTCTTTGGGGTCCAGAAAATCGTGAATGAGTCCAAGATGTGAAGCGCAAGGTTCATTTCTCTGAACATGAACATACACATAGGACAACGCCATCTTAGACAGTGAAGGACTTTTCACACTGTTGGACTTGGGCTTCCATGTGATAATGACTAAGCCCTGGCTCTTTTTGAAATAACATGTACGCAACTTATTTCTTAATTTTACAGGGCCCATAGCTAAGAGGAGACTGGATATTTTAGAGAGGCTTGGAACTTTTTTTTTTTTTCCCAGAGCTGGGGACCGAACCCAGGGCCTTGCGCTTCCTAGGTAAGCGCTCTACCACTGAGCTAAATCCCCAGCCCCGGAACTTTTTTTTATTGTTGTTCTTTTATTGAATATTTTTTATTTACATTTCAAATGTTATTCCCTTTCCCAGTTTCCCGAAGATAAGCCCCCTATTACCCTTCTTCTATAAGGGTGTTCTCCTCCACATCCACTCCCCCCCTGCCATTCCCCTATATTGGGGGGGGGGGTTAAGTACCAAGTGCTTCTCCTTCCATTGGTGCCCAACAAAGCCGTCCTCTACAACATATGCAGCTGGAGCCATGGGTCAGTCCATGTGTTTAGTTGGTTTAGTCCCTGGGAGCTCTGGTTGGTTGGCATTGTTGTTCTTATGGGGTTGCAAACCCCTTCAGCTCTCTCAATCCTTTCTCTAATTCCTCGAACAGGGATCCCGTTCTCAGTTCAATGGTTTGCTGTTAGCATTTGCCTTTGTATTTGATATGCTCTGGCTGAGACTCTTAGGAGACAGCTATATTCGGCTCCTGTCAGCTTGCATTTCTTAGCTTCATCAATCTTATCTAGTTTTGGTGGCTGTATATATATGGGTGGTATACCCATGTGGGGCAGGCTCTGAATGGCCATTCCTTTAGTCTCTGCTCCAAACTTTGCCTCCATATCCCATCCTATGAATATTTTTGTTCTCAATTTTAAGAAGGAGTGAAGCATCCTCACTTTGGTCGTCCTTCTTCATGAGCTTCATGTGGTCTGTGGATTATATCTTGGGTAATTTGAGCTTTTGGGCTAATATGCACTTATCAGTGAGTGCATACCATGTGTGTTTTTCTGGGATTGAGTTACCTCACTCAGGATGATATTTTCTAGTTCCATCCATTTGCCTATGGATTTCATGAAGTCATTGCTTTTGATAGCTGAGTAATATTCCATTGTGTAGATGTACCACATCTGGGTTCTTTCCAGCATCTGGCTATAACATAAGGCTGCTATGAACATACTGGAGCATGACTTCTTGTGTAGAGGCTTGGAACTCTTAGAGATTGGGATATTTTAAAGAGCCTAGCCTTTATAAGTGTTGGATTTTTAAAGATTATGGGACTGTTAAAACATGGAATGTTTTATATTGTGACATTAATATTTATATGAATTATTTCAGATGAACAAGAAAGGAAAGGTTATGGATTAGCAGAGTGTTTGTGTGTCTCATTGATGAGGGGTCAATTGTCCTAGTTAGTTTTTTGACAACTTGACACAAGCTGGAGTCATCTAAGAACAGAAACATAACTGAGAAAATATTTCCACTATGGCCAGTGGACAAGCCTACAGTGTACTTTTTTGATTAATGATTGATGTAGGAGGGCCTAGCTCACTGTGAGTGGGGCCAGTCCTTGACAGGTGGTCCTAGGTTGTATAAGAAAGCAGGCTGGGGAGCAAGCCAGTAAGCAGTAAGCCAACTTGATGGTCTCTGCTTCAGTTCCAGCCTCCTAGTTCCTAGTTAAGTTCCTGCCCTGATTTCCCTCCCTTATAGACTGTGTACTGCAGACTTGTAAGCTGAAACAAACCCTTTCTTCTCCAAGTTGTGTTTGGTCATGATCTTTATCACAGAAAACAAAACAAAACTTAAGTAAGACAACTATACTCTTCAAAATGATTAAAATAGAACTTTGTTTTAAAGTATATGCATTTTGCTGCAATTAAAATAAAGTTATTTTTAAAAAATACTCTACAGTGCACATAGCTCATTTTCTTTCTTTCTCTTTTTCTTTTCTTTCTTTCTTTCAATTTATTTATTATGTATATAGTATTCTGCCTGCATGCAAGAAGAAGGCATCAGATCTCATTACAGATGGTTATGAGCCACCATGTGATTGCTGGGAATTGAACTAAGGGCCTCTAGAAAACAGCCAGTGCTCTTAATCTCTGAGCCATCTCTCCCCCTCTTTCATTTTTTAAGGCAATATCTCATGTTAAGGCAAAGACACATTGTAAAGTTGAGAATAGGCTTGCATTTCTGGTCCTTCTGCCTTCCAAGTGCTAGAATTACAAGCTGAGAAACTGAATGCAACTAAAAGTCCTGAACAAACTTCCTACTATATTGCACAGTTAGGAAGATAGTAATATACAAAGAGAAATTACCATGAAAATTTTTATTTAATGGACAAACATCAATCAAGCAAGGGAGAGATTTTTGGATAGAAACTGAAAGTCTTTCAAGATCCTCCTGCCTCAGTCTCCCATATGTTAAATTTACAGACACGAACGACAATGAAACTGTATATTGTTTTTCTTTTCAAGTTAATCCAATCAAGGTTCTCTGTGATTAATTAATCTTCACAAAGTTTGGGACTCTGTTTTCAGTCAGTCTTGTGAATGGTACCTGTCACACTATAAAATTAGAAGCCCATCATTTTCTGCATCACAGAGCACCGAATTTGACTGGTGGGGAAAAACAAACAAACAAAACTCCCCAAAAACCAAAACAAAACACACACACACACACACACACACACACACACACACACACACACACACACACACAAACCCCAAACCTTTCAACAGACTGAAAGGCAGTCTTGGGTCTGGAAAGTGCTTTTTTTTTTTTTTTTGCCCTCTTCCTGCCTTTGCTCCCACAGGCGGAGGCATCGATGCCTGCTGGTCCAGACTTTTCCCTCGATAGGGTGGGATGTTTCCTCACACATTCAGTGAAAGGAAGAGGTGGACAGAAAGTAGGGGTGGCCCCTGGGCAGTGGGGGTCTTTGGGCAGGCAGGAACTTGTGTGAGCAGCAGCCAGAAGTCCCCTGAGAGAGGACTGCACAGGGGAAAGAATGGCAGGCTGGGTCAGGGCCCTGCAGATAAGGATCTTGCCTCCTTGCTCCCTTTCCTTGTTCCTCAGTGCTGGCTTCTCCGGTTGGCCCACCCTGGCCTTTTAACTGTCAGGGAGCCAATGCCAAGCACTGGGCCAAATCATCGTCCATGACATGTGAGTTGTGTGTGTTCCAAATTGGCCTTCCTGCCTCTCTGCAAGAAAAACAAACTTGAGCTGGACCCCAACAAACATGACAGGAAAAATAACAGCCCTTGTGGAAGGCTGATACCAAAAACGGCTGCCGTTCCCCACCCCCCAGGCCAGTCCCTGCTGAAGAAAAGAGCAAGAGGGTCTTCATCTCCCAGGCCTGGAGGCCTGCATGAAAAGTGTGTACAGCAATGTGACTGTCCTTCTTAGTGACCTGTGGAGGCCAGCATGAGAAGCCCTTTGCAAAGCCCACCTTATCTCCGAAAGGCATCAAGCCCATTCTACAGAAGCATAAACACAGGCTGAACACCCCTTGCCTAAAATGCCCTGGGAAAAGAAGTATTTTGAATTTTGAAGGGGTTGTTTGTTTGTTTGTTTGTTTGTTTCAAACCCTGGACTAGACGTATATACATAATGAGATATCTCCTCTGGGATAGGAACAAGGTCTAAATACAAAATTAATTTCTGTTTCATGTGCATTAGTTTATAATAAATGTCTTAGCCAGTATCCTGTTGCTGTGAAGAGACACCATGACTGTGGCAGATTTTATAAAGAAGAGCACTTACTTGGGACCTACTTACAGTCTTCAGAGGTTTAATCTATTGTCATCATGGAGAACAGCGTGACATCGTGCAGACAGACATGAGGCTGAGAGTTCTATAGCCAAACCTGCAGGCAGCAAGAAAAGAGAGCTATGGGCATGGAATGGGCTCTGTGAAACCCAAATCTCACCCCGAGTAACACACATCCTCCAACAAGGTCACATTGAAATAGTGCTACTCCATAAGTATTCAAATCTATAAACCTATGGGGGCCATTCTTATTCAAACTGTCACAATGACAAAAAAAATCTTTAAAAATATTTTGAATGATGCTTTTAAGTGCTTGACATGACACCTTCTACCCGAGATGCTATGTCGGCATTGAAATGGCTTCTGATGTAAGAGTGTGTGGACCTTAGGATTTTCAGATTAAGCATGCTCAACTTGTATATGACGTTGGATCTAAAATGACAGATTGCACTCATTGCCATCACTACCTGACTCTACAGTTCCAGCTTCTCGGTTTTTAACTGTTGTCTTAATTACTTTTCCTGTTGCTCTAATAAAATACTCTGACAAAGGCAGCTTCAGGGGGAAGGGTTGTAATGAGTTCACAATCCTTGGTTATAGTCCAACATTGCAGGGAAGTCATAAATGTGGGAGCTCAAGACAGCTAGTCGCCTTGCAGCCGTAGTCAAGAAGCCAAGAGGAAGGAATGAGTGTATGCATTCTGCTCAGTTGGCTTTCATCGTTGTATACAGTATCCCTTGTTCAGGAAACGCTCCCTGTTCAGGAAACAGTTAAGGTGCATCTTCCCATATCAGTGGATAGAATCTAGACAGTCTTCCAAGGTTTTCCAAATGATTCTAGATTCTATCAACTTGACATCAACCCTCACTCTACATTAGAAGAGCTTAGAGTTAGCCCTGCAGTAGTGGCTCACTACTTTAATCCCAGCACTCCTCAAGCAGAAGCAGGCATATGTCTGTGAGGTCAAGGCCAGCCTGGCTTACAGAATGAGTTCCAGGATAGCCAAGACGACATACACCCTGTGTTAATCAAAACAAAACAAAACAAAAAAATCCTGACAGTTCAGAATGAACTCTATCATTGGGGTTACTTTTCAGGTAATATTATTTACATATATATATATATATGTATATATGTATATATATGTGTGTGTATATATGTGTATATATATATGTGTGTGTATATATATATATATACAGTAGCATGAAATATTGACACATTGTTTGAATTTTGAATGATGCTCCTTTATCAGAGTTATAAGACTTCTACTTGCCAGACTCCTAAGAAGGCCATTTCACAGACTGAGGACTTAGTGAGTTGCTTGTTCCTGCCATTTGATATAAAAATAAACAGCGAAAACATCAGTGTTGCCTGTCCATACTACGCCAGTAAAATTTTCAAAAAGAAAATTTTAAGAATCTGTTTTGTGCTATTTTCTATTGAAATGTTTTATACATCGACCCTCTTATGCCCTTGCTTATTTGTGTTTTGTTTTGATTTGCTTTTGAGAGAGGCTCTCCCCATTTTGTACTTTGGCTGTCCTGGAACTCAGTCTGTAGAGCGACTGCCCTTGAATTCACAGAGATCTGAGGGCCTCTCCTTCCCAAGTGCTGGGGTTAAAAGTGTGCACCATGACCACCTAGCTCCCTCAATTCTTTGTAAGCGTCATGTGTAACATTATTGTTCTGAATGAAACTGAGCTGGGCAGGTGACTCAGTTTGTAGAATGCTTGCCCAGCATGCAGGAAGATCTGAGTTCAGTTCCTATCCCTTCATAAAACAGGATATGATAGCTTAAACTTCAAAATCATCCTGCACTACACAGTGAGTTCAAGTTCAGCCTAGGAAACCTGAAACCTTATCCCATAATTAAACAAAAATTTTTTAAAGGAAAAAAGTTGATGTCATTTCATTAGTAACTTACTATTTAAATATTAACACATCAAGTCCAGCAATATGAAATGGTAATACCTTGTATACTATTGACTATATACACAAAAGTAATACTTTTTCAGTATTCAGAAATAGATTAGCCAGCCAACAAATAACTACTAACCTCAACTACTCGATGATTAAAATAACCAAAGTAAGAGGAAAAATCATAGGAGAATCTCAACATATGTAGGAAAAATAGTTATAAGATTCCAAATCTTTTATTGGTTTAAAAGAAAAAACTATTCAGAGGTGACAAGCCTGACAACCTGAGTTTGCTTTCAGAGTCTCTGTGAAAGCACAGAACCAACTCCATAAAGTTGTCCTCTGACTGACACACATACCATGATATGTGCATGCTCTCCATATCAAACACACACACTACTAATGAGGATAATATTTTAAATATAAAAATCAATAAGCCATTCGTATAGTCCCACAAAAGTACTTACAAACATACACAGTACAATTGTTCAAACCTGTTCCAACCTGCCTTCTGCAAATGCAGTGGGAGAAGATCCCCTGAGTCTTCACTCTGTTCAGCACTGGAAAATTACCATGAACAGCAAAGCAGGGGAAAGGTAAGCACAAGAAAATCGTCTTCACTGGAAAATAAGAAATGCAAACATTATGTTCAGAAAATTGTAAACACAACATCCAAAAGAAATAAACGATATTCTTTCATAATTAGTAAATGTAGTTAATATTAGCTTGAATACAAATAAAATACTTAGATATTAGGGATGTGCTTTCCTTCAAACAATTTTTTGTGTGTTTTGGAATGAGACAAGAAAGATTTAAGTAAATAAGATTGATTTAAAATGGCTTAATGACTGCTGACTTTGGAGACAGGTTTGTGTCATCTGCCACAGTATTTATTTCATGGGTTTGAAATTTTTGTAAAACAAGGTTTTGCAAAAAAAATAAAATAAAATAGGCCAGTTGGTTGTGGCACATACCCTTAATCCCAGCAGTTGTGAAGCAGTAACAATCAGATTTCTGAGTTCAAGGCCAGCTTGGTCTATAGAGTGAGTTTCAGGACAGCCAGAGCCACACACAGAAATTTTGTCTTAAAAATAAACAAACAAACAGATTTAGATAAAAATAAGCTTGACTGCTTCATAAATTCAGTAAACAAGAATCTATCAAAAAAAAAGAATCTATCACAATCTTCTACATTAGTAAAAAAAAAAAAAAAACTATAGCTGGAAGGATGGCTCAGCAGGTAAAAGCACTTGCTTGATGACTTAAATTTGATTCCTGGATCACACAGTAGAAGGAGAAAATAGTTAGTGAAAGTTTTCCTCTGACCTTCACATGCACATATATACACATCACATCCACATGCATACTGAACATGTATAATATACATATCACATATATACATACATATACACATATCATACAAATACATGCAGGCACACATACATATTACATATATACACATCATACACAATCATACATACACATCTCACACACATGTAACAGATCATATATATACTTGCCATACAGACACATACAAATATACATCGCACACATCAAACATAAATCACATACACATCACACACATACATTATACAAACATCACGCACATGTTATACAATACGTATCACACACTAAACAGACACATGCAGACATATATTGCACACATACACACAACATACTCGTATTACACACATATCACACACATATACAGATCACATATATCCAGACACATATATACACATCACACATACACATCATAATATTACACACATTATATACTCACATCAAATATCATACACACACACACACACACACACACACACATCCACATCATATATACACAATAATAAATAGTAACAGTTAGAAACCCTGGATTTTAGTGCAACAATTATAATACATTGAAACTATCAAAGAGCTGAGTGTATTCCTGAAAGGAGTCACAAGATAGTTCCACAGAAGACTGTTAATACTATTCAGGGAAATAGAAACATGAATGAATGAATGAATGAATGAATGAATGAATGAACGAATGAAATGACAAAATAGAAGTACTAATGACGAAGAGAGGCTATGAATACTTCTCAGAGAGCTAGAGATTGAACATAGCCCCTTGGGCATGCTAAGCAAACTCTATCACTGGGTTACAACCTTATCTATTAACTTTTTACTTTGAACTAGAGTTTCACTAATTGTCCAAGGCAGCCCTTAAACTTAGGATCTTCCTTCTTCAGCCTCTGAAGTGGATAAGATTTAGTTCTGAATCACCAGGCTTAATAAGGTATATTTTTCAATCCACAGTAATTTTGCATGTTTATGGAGTAGTGTAATGATGTTATTTATATGTGTTGATAATGTATAATGATCATGCAATTAAGATTTATTCTCCCTTAAAATACTGACCATCCTTTTGTACCAGGAACATCAAGTCCTCTCCTGCTTATCTGTAAAAAACAAATAGTTGTGCTGTGTAACACTAGAGCTTAGTCCTCTTCTCTATCCACATCTTCTTACTTAACATCTGATCCCTCTCAATTGTCTTATTTCACAACCCCCCAGCAACCACTATTCTCTCCACTTCTAGGAAATCAACCTTAACAGTTGAAGTATTTTAACAAAAACAGTAAGTAGTAGTACATACCTGTAATCCCCAAAATTAAAAGACCTGGGCAGGAGGATGAAGAATTAAAAGCCAGTCTTCTGGTTTATGCCTAAACATGGAGCTGAACCCTGTGCTACAGCTCTCTGAACCCAGATCCCATTGGAAGAGAGCTGGATTCTCAAAAGTACGGACAATCCTGAGAACACTGGTGAGACCACCACTTCTGCTCACATTACTGGCCCAAAATGAACCTGCCAGGAGCCCTCTGGACACAAGAACCAAGGAGTAGTCTGGGACAGGATCCTTCCTGTTTCCACCTGCACCCTGAGCTTACCCTGTGTCACAGCTCTCTGTACCCAGAACCCACTGAGAGAAAGCCAGTCTCCAGGAGTACTGACTGACACACAGGCTTATAAGAGGGTCAAGCCACTGTCAGAGACAGCAAGACCACTTAACACCAGAGATAATCAGATGGTGAGAGGAAAGGGTAAGAAGCTAAGCAACAAAAACCAAGGCCATGTGGCATCATCAGAACCCAGTTCTCCCAACACAATAAGCCCTGAATACCCCCAACAAATCAGAAAGGCAAGATTTGTATTTAAAAGCACAACTCATTATGATGTTAGAGGACTTTAAGAAAACATAAATACCTGCCTTAAATAAATACAGGACAACACAGGTAAACAGGTGAAGGTATTGAACAGAACCATCCAGGATCTAAAAATGGAAATAAGAACATTAAAGAAAGCACAAAGGGAGACAACCCAGCAGATAGAAAGCTTAGGAAAGAGTTCAGGAGTCCTAAACACAAGCATTACCAACAAAATACAACAGACAGAAGAGAGAATATCAGGGGCAGAAGGTACCATAGGAAACATTAACACAACTGTCAAAGAAAATGTAAAATGTAAAAAGCTCCTAACCCAAAACATCCAGGAATTCCAGGACTAAATGAGAAGATCAAACCTAAGGATAATAGGTATAGTAGAAGAGAGCAAAGACTCCCAACTTAAAGGGACAGTAAATATCTTCAACAAAATTTCCCTAACCTAAAGCAAGAGATGCCCATAAACATACAAGAAGCCTACAGAACTCCAAATAGATTGAACCAGAAAAGACATTCCTCCCTTTACATAATAGTCAAAACATCTAATGCACAAAACAAAGAATGAATATTGAAAGCAGTAAGGGAAAAAGGTCAAGTAACATGTAAAAGCAGACCTATAAGAATTACAACAGACTTCTCACCAGAGACTATGAAAGCCAGAAGATCCCGGGCAGATGTCATAAAGACCCTAAGAGAACAAAAATGAACCTGCCCAGACTACTATATCCAGCAAAACTCTCAATTAACATAGAAGGAGAAACCAAGATATTCCATAAAAAAATAAATTTAAACAATACCTTTCTACAATTCCAACCCTACGAAGCATAATAGATGGAAAACTCCAACACAAGGAGGGAAACTACATCCTAGAAAAAACAAGAAAGTAATCTATCTCATTTTAATTAAACAAAAAAAAAGATAGCCAGACAAACATAATTCTACCTCTAACAACAAAAATAACAGGAAACAACAATCACTATTCCTCAATATCTCTTAAAATCACTGTACTCAATTCCCCAATAAAAAGACATAGACTAACAGACTGGATACCTAAAGAGGACCCAGCATTTTGCTGCATACAAGAAGCACACCTCAGTGACAAAGACAGACACCACCTCAGAGTAAAGGCTGGAAAAAAATTTTCCAAGCAAATGGTCACAAGAAACAAGCTGGGAGTAGCCATTCTAATACCAAATAAAATTGACTTTCAACCAAAAGTTATCAAAAAAGATAACAAAGGACATTTCATATTCATAAAAGGAAAAATCCACCAAGATAAACTTTCAATCCTGAATATCTATGTTCCAAATGCAAGGGCACCTACATTCATAAAAGAAACCTTACTAAAGCTCAAAGCACACATGCACCTCACATAATAATAGTGTGAGATTTCAACACCCCACTTTCATCAATGGACAGATCCTGGAAACAGAAACTAAACAGAGACACAGGGAAACTAACAGAAGTTATGAACCAAATGGATTTAACAGATATCTATACAATATTACATCCTAAAACAAGAGAATATAGCCTCATGGTACCTTCTCCAATATTGACCACATAATCAGTCACAAGACAGACTTCAACAGATACAAGAAGAATGAAATAATCCCATGCATTCTATCAGATCACCATGGACAAATGCTGGTCTTCAATAACAACAAAAACAATAGAAAGCCCAAATACATATGAAAGCTGCACAATGCTCTACTCAATGATAACTTGGTCAAGGAAGAAATAAAGAAATAAATTAAATACTTTTTAGAAGTTAATGAAAGTGAAGGCAAAACATACCCAAACTTATGGGATACAATGAAAGCAGTGCTAAGAGGAAAACTCTGAGTACCTCCAAAAAGAAACTGGAGAGAGGATACACTAGCAGCTTGACAGCACACATAAAAGCTCAGGAGCAAAAAGAAGCAAATACACCCAAGAGGAGTAGAATGCAGGGAATAATCAAACGCATGGCTGAAATCTCCCAAGTAGAAACAAAACAAAAAAAAACTGTACAAAGAATCAACAAAACCAGGAGCTGCTTCTTTGAGAACATCAACAAGATAGATAAACCCTTAGCCAGACTAACAGAGAGAGTATCCAAATAAACAAAATCAGAAATGAAAAGGAAGATATAGCAACAGAATCTGAGGAAATTCAAAATATTCTCAGATCCCACTACAAAAGACTATACTCAACAAAACTGAAAAATATGGATGAAATGGACAATTTTCTAGGCAGATACCAGGAACCAAGGTTAAATCAGGATCAGATAAACCATCTAAATAGTCCTATAACTCCTAAAGAAATACAATAGCCTCTAAAAGTCTCCCAATTTTAAAAAAGCCCAGGACCAGATAGATTTAGTGGAGAATTCTCTCAGACCTTCATAGAAGACCTAATACCAACACTGTCCAAACTATTCCACAAAATAGAAACAGAAGGAACACTACCGAATTTCTTCTACAAAGCCACAATTATGTTTATATCTAAACCACACAAAGATCCAACAAAGAAATAGAACTTCAGACCAATTTTCCTTATGAATATGACCCAAAAATACTCAATAAAATTCTCACAAACAGAATCCAAGAATACATCAAAAATGATCATCCATCATGATCAAGTAGGCTTCATCCCAGGAATGCAGGGATGGTTCAATATATGGAAATCCATCCACATAATCCACTATATAAACAAACAAACAAAAAACACCTCATGATCATCTCATTAGATACTGAGAAAGCATTTGACAAAATTCAACACCTATTCATGAAAAAAGTCTTGGAAAGATCAGGAATTCAATGTCCATACCTAAACAAAGTAAAAGCAATATACAGCAAACCAGAAGCCAACATCAAAAGAAATAGAGAGAAACTTGAAGCAGTCCCACTAAAATCATGGACTAGACAAGGCTGGTCACACTCTCCCTACTTGTTCAATATAGTACTCAAAGTCCTAGCCAGAGCAATCAGACAACAAAAGGAGGTCAAAGGAATCCAAATTGGAAAGGAAGAAGTCAAAATATCACTATTTGCAGATGATATGATACTATACTTAAGTTACCCCAAAATTTAAGTTACCAGAGAACTCCTAGAACTGATAAACAACTTCAAAAAAGTGGTGGTATATAAAATTAACTCAAACAAATCAGTAGCCTTCCTCTACTCAAAGGATAAACAGGCTGAGAAAGAAATTAGGGAAACGACACCCTTCATAATAGTCACAAATACTATAAAGTACCTCGGTGTGACTCTTACCAAGCAAGTGAAAAATCTGTATGACAAGAACTTCAAGTCTCTGAAGAAAGAAATTGAAGAAGATCTCAGAAGATGGAAAGAACTCCCACGCTCATAGATTGGCAGGATTAACATAGTAAAAATGGCCATTTTGCCAAAAGCAATCTACAGAGTCAACGCAATTCCCATCAAAATTCCAACTCAATTCTTCAGAGTTAGAAAGATCAATCTGCAAATTCATTTGAAATAAAAAAAAACCAGGATAGCAAAAATTATTTTCAACAATAAAGAACTTCTGGGAGTATCACCATCCCTAACCTCCAGCTGTATTACCAAGCAGTAGTGATAAAAACTGTATGATATTGGTACAGAAACAGGCAGGTAGATTAATGGTCTAGAATTGAAGACCCAGAAATGAACCCCACACCTATGATTACTTAATCTTTGACAAAGGAGTTAAAACCATACAGTGGAAAAAAAGATGCATTTTCAACAAATGGTGCTGGTTCAACTGGAGGTCAGTATGTAGAGGAATGCAAATCGACCCATTCTTATTGCTCTGTACAAAGCTCAAGTCCAAGTGGATCAAGGATCTCCACATAATACCAGATACACTCAAACTAATAGAAGAAAAAGTGGGGAAGAGACTCGAACACATGGGCACTCTGGGAAATGTCCTGAACAGAGCACAAATAGTTTATGCTAAGATCAAGAACCAACAAATGGGACCTCATAAAACTGCAAAGCTTCTGTAAGGCAAAGGACACTGTCATTCAGACAAAATGGGAAATCAACAGATTGGGAAAAGATCTTTACCAATCCTACATCTGATAGAGAGCTAATGTCCAAAATGTACAACGAATTCAAGAAGTTAGACTCCAGAGAGTCAAATAACCCTATTAAAAATGGGGTACAGAACTAAACAAAGAATTCTCAGCTGAGGAATACCGAATGGCTGAGAAGGACCTAAAGAAATGCTCAACATCCTTAGTCATCAGGGAAATGTAAATCAAAACAACCCTGAGATTCTACCACACACCAGTCAGAATGGGAAGATCAAAAATTCAGATTACAACAGGTGCTGGCAAGGATGTGGAGAAAGTGGAATACTCCTCCATTGCTGGTGGGATTACAAGCTGGTACAACCACTGGAAATCAGTCTGGAGGTTCCTGAGAAAATTGGACATTCCACTACCTGAGGACCCAGCTATACCACTGGGTATATACCCAAAAGATGCTCCAACATACAAGAAAGACACATGCTCTACTATGTTCATTGCAGCCTTATTTATAATAGCCAGGAGCTGGAAAGAACCCAGATGCCCTTCAAAAAAGGAATGGATTGGCTGCCGCTGCAGAGAGCCCCTGGGCAGCACCCCACGAGCGAACCTGAGCCTCGGGACCACAGGTAAGACCAAATTTTCTGCTGCAAGAAAGCTACCTGGTGAGCTTGGGACACACGGAAGCAGAATTTCTCTAGGACCGGGCACGTTCTGTGTTTACCAGAAGTCCCACACCCGCGGATCCTGGCCCGCAGCAGCTCTCTGCTCCCAGACCCTGTGAGAGAGAGACCCAACCGCCTGGTCAGGTGGGCACTGCTGAGGCTGCAGAGCGGAAGAGACCACCAACACTGCTCACCCCTGCCCACATCCCTGGCCCAAGAGGAAACTGTATAAGGCCTCTGGGCTCCCGTGGGGGAGGGCCCAGGAGCGGCAGGACACCTGCCTGAGACACCTCCCGAAGCTGAAAGAAACAGACCGGATTAAACAGTTCTCTGCACCCAAATCCCGTGGGAGGGAGAGCTAAACCTTCAGAGAGGCAGACAAGCCTGGGAAACCAGAAGAGACTGCTCCCTGCACACACATCTCGGACGCCAGAGGAAAAAGCCAAAGACCATCTGGAACCCTGGTGCACTGAAGCTCCCGGAAGGGGCGGCACAGGTCTTCCTGGTTGCTGCCACTGCAGAGAGCCCCTGGGCAGCACCCCACGAGCAAACTTGAGCCTCAGGACCACAGGTAAGACCAAATTTTCTGCTGCAAGAAAGCTGCCTGGTGAACTCAAGACACAGGCCCACAGGAACAGCTGAAGACCTGTAGAGAGGAAAAACTACACGCCCGAAAGCAGAACACTCTGTCCCCATAACTGACTGAAAGAGAGGAAAACAGGTGTACAGCACTCCAGACACACAGGCTTATAGGACAGTCTAGCCACTGTCAGAAATAGCAGAACAAAGTAACACTAGAGATAATCTGATGGCGAGAGGCAAGCGCAGGAACCCAAGCAACAGAAACCAAGACTACATGGCATCATCGGAGCCCAATTCTCCCACCAAACCAAACACGGAATATCCAAACACACCAGAAAAGCAAGATCTAGATTTAAAATCATATTTGATCATGATGCTGGAGGACTTCAAGAAAGACATGAACACACTTAGGGAAACACAGGAAAATATTAATAAACAAGTAGAAGCCTACAGAGAGGAATCGCAAAAATCCCTGAAAGAATTCCAGGAAAACACAATCAAACAGTTGAAGGAATTAAAAATGGAAATAGAAGCAATCAAGAAAGAACACATGGAAACAACCCTGGATATAGAAAACCAAAAGAAGAGACAAGGAGCTGTAGATACAAGCTTCACCAACAGAATACAAGAGATGGAAGAGAGAATCTCAGGAGCAGAAGATTCCATAGAAATCATTGACTCAACTGTCAAAGATAATGTAAAGCGGAAAAAGCTACTGGTCCAAAACATACAGGAAATCCAGGACTCAATGAGAAGATCAAACCTAAGGATAATAGGTATAGAAGAGAGTGAAGACTCCCAGCTCAAAGGACCAGTAAATATCTTCAACAAAATCATAGAAGAAAACTTCCCTAACCTAAAAAAAGAGATACCCATAGACATACAAGAAGCCTACAGAACTCCAAATAGATTGGACCAGAAAAGAAACACCTCCCGTCACATAATTGTCAAAACACCAAACACACAAAATAAAGAAAGAATATTAAAAGCAGTAAGGGGAAAAGGTCAAGTAACATATAAAGGGAGACCTGTCAGAATCACACCAGACTTCTCGCCAGAAACTATGAAGGCCAGAAGATCCTGGACTGATGTCATACAGACCCTAAGAGAACACAAATGCCAGCCCAGGTTACTGTATCCAGCAAAACTCTCAATTAACATTGATGGAGAAACCAAGATATTCCATGACAAAACCAAATTTACACAATATCTTTCTACAAATCCAGCACTACAAAGGATAATAAATGGTAAAGCCCAACATAAGGAGGCAAGCTATACCCTAGAAGAAGCAAGAAACTAATCGTCTTGGCAACAAAACAAAGAGAATGAAAGCACACAAACATAACCTCACATCCAAATATGAATATAAAGGGAAGCAATAATCACTATTCCTTAATATCTCTCAATATCAATGGCCTCAACTCCCCAATAAAAAGACATAGATTAACAAACTGGATACGCAACGAGGACCCTGCATTCTGCTGCCTACAGGAAACACACCTCAGAGACAAAGACAGACACTACCTCAGAGTGAAAGGCTGGAAAACAACTTTCCAAGCAAATGGTCAGAAGAAGCAAGCTGGAGTAGCCATTCTAATAACAAATAAAATCAATTTCCAACTAAAAATCATCAAAAAAGATAAGGAAGGACACTTCATATTCATCAAAGGAAAAATCCACCAAGATGAACTCTCAATCCTAAATATCTATGCCCCAAATACAAGGGCACCTACATACATAAAAGAAACCTTACTAAAGCTCAAAACACACATTGCACCTCACACAATAATAGTGGGAGATTTCAACACCCCACTCTCATCAATGGACAGATCATGGAAACAGAAATTAAACAGTGATGTCGACAGACTAAGAGAAGTCATGAGCCAAATGGACTTAACGGATATTTATAGAACATTCTATCCTAAAGCAAAAGGATATACCTTCTTCTCAGCTCCTCGTGGTACTTTCTCCAAAATTGACCATATAATTGGTCAAAAAACGGGCCTCAACAGGTACAGAAAGATAGAAATAATCTCATGCGTGCTATTGGACCACCACGGCCTAAAACTGGTCTTCAATAACAATAAGGGAAGAATGCCCACATATATGTGGAAATTGAACAATGCTCTACTCAATGATAACCTGGTCAAGGAAGAAATAAAGAAAGAAATTAAAAACTTTTTAGAATTTAATGAAAATGAAGATACAACATACTCAAACTTATGGGACACAATGAAAGCTGTGCTAAGAGGAAAACTCATAGCGCTGAGTGCCTGCAGAAAGAAACAGGAAAGAGCATATGTCAGCAGCTTGACAGCACACCTAAAAGCTCTAGAACAAAAAGAAGCAAATACACCCAGGAGGAGCAGAAGGCAGGAAATAATCAAACTCAGAGGTGAAATCAACCAAGTCGAAACAAAAAGGAGCATAGAAAGAATCAAGAGAACCAAAAGTTGGTTCTTTGAGAAAATCAACAAGATAGATAAACCCTTAGCCAGACTAACGAGAGGACACAGAGAGTGCGTCCAAATTAACAAAATCAGAAATGAAAAGGGAGACATAACTACAGATTCAGAGGAAATTCAAAAAATCATCAGATCTTACTATAAAAACCTATATTCAACAAAATTTGAAAATCTTCAGGAAATGGACAATTTCCTAGACAGATACCAGGTATCGAAGTTAAATCAGGAACAGATAAACCAGTTAAACAACCCCATAACTCCTAAGGAAATAGAAGCAGTCATTAAAGGTCTCCCAACCAAAAAGAGTCCAGGTCCAGACGGGTTTAGTGCAGAATTCTATCAAACCTTCATAGAAGACCTCATACCAATATTATCCAAACTATTCCACAAAATTGAAACAGATGGAGCCCTACCGAATTCCTTCTACGAAGCCACAATTACTCTTATACCTAAACCACACAAAGACACAACAAAGAAAGAGAACTTCAGACCAATTTCCCTTATGAATATCGACGCAAAAATACTCAATAAAATTCTGGCAAACCGAATTCAAGAGCACATCAAAACAATCATCCACCATGATCAAGTAGGCTTCATCCCAGGCATGCAGGGATGGTTTAATATACGGAAAACCATCAACGTGATCCATTATATAAACAAACTGAAAGAACAGAACCACATGATCATTTCATTAGATGCTGAGAAAGCATTTGACAAAATTCAACACCCCTTCATGATAAAAGTCCTGGAAAGAATAGGAATTCAAGGCCCATACCTAAACATAGTAAAAGCCATATACAGCAAACCAGTTGCTAACATTAAACTAAATGGAGAGAAACTTGAAGCAATCCCACTAAAATCAGGGACTAGACAAGGCTGCCCACTCTCTCCCTACTTATTCAATATAGTTCTTGAAGTTCTAGCCAGAGCAATCAGACAACAAAAGGAGATCAAAGGGATACAGATCGGAAAAGAAGAGGTCAAAATATCACTATTTGCAGATGACATGATAGTATATTTAAGTGATCCCAAAAGTTCCACCAGAGAACTACTAAAGCTGATAAACAACTTCAGCAAAGTGGCTGGGTATAAAATTAACTCAAATAAATCAGTTGCCTTCCTCTATACAAAAGAGAAACAAGCCGAGAAAGAAATTAGGGAAACGACACCCTTCATAATAGACCCAAATAATATAAAGTACCTCGGTGTGACTTTAACCAAGCAAGTAAAAGATCTGTACAATAAGAACTTCAAGACACTGAGGAAAGAAATTGAAGAAGACCTCAGAAGATGGAAAGATCTCCCATGCTCATGGATTGGCAGGAATAATATAGTAAAAATGGCCATTTTACCAAAAGCAATCTACAGATTCAATGCAATCCCCATCAAAATACCAATCCAATTCTTCAAAGAGTTAGACAGAACAATTTGCAAATTCATCTGGAATAACAAAAAACCCAGGATAGCTAAAGCTATCCTCAACAATAAAAGGACTTCAGGGGGAATCACTATCCCTGAACTCAAGCAGTATTACAGAGCAATAGTGATAAAAACTGCATGGTATTGGTACAGAGACAGACAGATAGACCAATGGAATAGAATTGAAGACCCATAAATGAACACACACACCTATGGTCACTTGATTTTTGACAAAGGAGCCAAAACCATCCAATGGAAAAAAGATAGCATTTTCAGCAAATGGTGCTGGTTCAACTGGAGGGCAACATGTAGAAGAATGCAGATCGATCCATGCTTATCACTCTGTACAAAGCTTAAGTCCAAGTGGATCAAGGACCTCCACATCAAACCAGACACACTCAAACTAATAGAAGAAAAACTAGGGAAGCATCTGGAACAAATGGGCACTGGAAAAATTTTCCTGAACAAAACACCAATGGCTTATGCTCTAAGATCAAGAATCGAGAAATGGGATCTCATAAAACTGCAAAGCTTCTGTAAGGCAAAGGACACTGTGGTTAGGACAAAACGGCAACCAACAGATTGGGAAAAGATCTTTACCAATCCTACAACAGATAGAGGCCTTATATCCAAAATATACAAAGAACTCAAGAAGTTAGACCGCAGGGAAACAAATAACCCTATTAAAAAATGGGGTTCAGAGCTAAACAAAGAATTCACAGCTGAGGAATGCCGAATGGCTGAAAAACACCTAAAGAAATGTTCAACATCTTTAGTCATAAGGGAAATGCAAATCAAAACAACCCTGAGATTTCACCTCACACCAGTGCGATTGGCTAAGATCAAAAACTCAGGTGACAGCAGATGCTGGCGAGGATGTGGAGAAAGAGGAACACTCCTCCATTGTTGGTGGGATTGCAGACTGGTAAAACCATTCTGGAAATCAGTCTGGAGGTTCCTCAGAAAATTGGACATTGAACTGCCTGAGGATCCAGCCATACCTCTCTTGGGCATATACCCAAAAGATGCCTCAACATATAAAAGAGACACGTGCTCCACTATGTTCATCGCAGCCTTATTTATAATAGCCAGAAGCTGGAAAGAACCCAGATGCCCTTCAACAGAGGAATGGATACAGAAAATGTGGTACATCTACACAATGGAATATTACTCAGCTATCAAAAACAACGAGTTTATGAAATTCGTAGGCAAATGGTTGGAACTGGAAAACATCATCCTGAGTGAGCTAACCCAATCACAGAAAGACATACATGGTATGCACTCATTGATAAGTGGCTATTAGCCCAAATGCTTGAATTACCCTAGATCCCTAGAACAAACGAAACTCAAGACGGATGATCAAAATGTGAATGCTTCACTCCTTCTTTAAATGAGGAAAAAGAATACCCTTGGCAGGGAAGGGAGAGGCAAAGATTAAAACAGAGACTGAAGGAACACCCATTCAGAGCCTGCCCCACATGTGGCCCATACATATACAGCCACCCAATTAGACAAGATGGATGAAGCAAAGAAGTGCAGACCGACAGGAGCCGGATGTAGATCGCTCCTGAGAGACACAGCCAGAATACAGCAAATACAGAGGCGAATGCCAGCAGCAAACCACTGAACTGAGAATAGGTCCCCTATTGAAGGAATCAGAGAAAGAACTGGAAGAGCTTGAAGGGGCTCGAGACCCCAAAAGTACAACAATACCAAGCAACCAGAGCTTCCAGGGACTAAGCCACTACCTAAAGACTATACATGGACTGACCCTGGACTCTGACCCCATAGGTAGCAATGAATATCCTAGTAAGAGCACCAGTGGAAGGGGAAGCCCTGGGTCGTGCTAAGACTGAACCCCCAGTGAACTAGTTTATGGGGGGAGGGCGGCAATGGGGGGAGGGTTGGGAGGGGAACACCCACAAGGAAGGGGAGGGGGGAGGGGGATGTTTGCCCGGAAACCGGGAAAGGGAATAACATTCGAAATGTATATAAGAAATACTCAAGTTAATAAAAAAAAAAGGAAAAAAAAAGGAATGGATTAAAAAATGTGGTACATCTACACAATGGAGTACTACTCAGCTATCAAAAACGGTGACTTCATGAAATTCATAGGCAAATGGATTGAACTAGAAAATGTCATTGAGTGAGGTAACCCAATGACAAAAAAACACACATGGTATGCACTCATTGATAAGTGGATATTAGTCCAAATCTTGGATTACCCAAGATACAATCCACAGACCACATGAAGCTAAAGAAGGCCACACAAAGTGCAGATGCTTAGTCCTTCTTAAAAGGGAGAACAAAAATATTCATAGGAGGGGATATGGAGACAAAGTCTGGAGCAGAGAATGAAGGAATGGCCATTCAGAGTCTGCCCCACCTGGGGATCCAGCCCATATATATTCAGCCACCAAAACTAGATATTGTGGATGAAGCCAAGAAGTGCATGCTGACAGGAGCCTGTATAGTTGTCTCCTTAGAGGATCTGCCAGAGCGTGTCAAATACAGAGGAGAATGCTAACACTGAACCATTGAACTGAGAATGGGGTCCCCACTGGAGGAGTTAGAGAAAGGATTGAAGGAGCTGAAGGGGTTTGCAACCCCATGAGAACAACAATATTAAGCAACCAGAGCTTCCAAGGACCAAATCACCATCCAAAGAGTCCACATGAACAGACCTATGACTCCAGCTGCATATGTAGCTGAGGATGGCCTTGTTAGGCACCAATGGGAGGAGAAGCCCTTGGTCCTGCCAAGGATTCAGTGTAGGATATTGTTATGGCAGGCAGGGGAGGAAGGGGTGGGTAGATGGGTTGGGGAACACCCTCATAGAAGAAGGGGAAGAGGGGATGGGACAGGGACTTTATGGAAGGGAAACGGGGAAAGGGGATAACATTTGAAAGGTAAATAAAAAAATCCAATAAAAAAGAAGAATTCAGGGCCAGCCTTAGCTAGATAATGAGTTCTCAAAAACAAACATACATTTCAACAAGAGAAGAGAGGTGAAAAGATATACTTTTACCAGATGTCTAGAGTTATGATGAGTCTGTGGTAAGCAAGACACTCAAGGGTGTTATGATAAGAGTGTGAGGCCAGGATAGACCTGCCATCCAAAGCTAGGCCCTCTCATATCCAACCCCTACCACACAAAAAGGAGGAAACATTTTCCTACTGAAACACAACAGAACAATCTCCAATCTGTATGGGGGAAACTACACTTGGTGCCAACTTACAGCATATTCAAAACTAGATTCCAAAGTTTTTTTTTCATCAAAACACAAAAGGAAAAGGCCCAGCAGGGTCACAAATACCAGTAATCCCCCTACTTGGAAAGCCAAGCAAGAGGAATCCTTCAAGTTAAGAGTCAGCCCAAACTACATAGTGAGTGCCAGAGTCCCAGTCTACATAAAAAGGCCTTGTCCACAAAAACAATAAAAGATAGAAGGGTTGGGACACAAAAATGTGAAAAGAAAAAAAAAATGTACTGAAGGTAGCTCAGGAGAATCATGTCATGGCGTCCAGTAAGAAGCAGAAAAAAAATATTATGTGCTGAACTTCACTGAAATAAGAACTTGTACTTCCCTAAAGATAATGTGGGAGGCTGAAGAAATTTCTCAGTGGTTAGAACACCAACTCACATTGCACAGTTCACAATGGCCTCTAATTGCAGCTCTAGGGACTCAACACTCTCTTCTGGCCTCTATAGGCACTACACTCAGGTGCACACTGCCTTTCCCCCCTACACACACACACACACACACACACACACACACACACACACACACACACACACACACACACAAATAAAATAAAATACTGAACTTTATTTAAAACACTGAAAATACAAGTCAGAGATTAAAAGCTTCTTGTAACATACACATGCAAACATGAAGGATCTAGATGAGTAGTATAAGAATTCCAAGTAAAATCACACACATAAATGATAGAAAATAAAGAAGACATTGAATGGCAGAAACTAGGCATCTGGGAAGGTGCTCATGTCATAAGTAGTTATGGAAGTATGAACCCAAATGGCAGTGGTACGCTGACGGGTGGCTCAGTGGGAAAAGGCCCATGTGCATGGGCCTAACAACCTGAGCTCAATCAGCAGGAGGGAAGAGACTTCCAGGAGCAGTCTTCTGCTCTCCATGTGTGCTATGACACCACACACACAAACACACACACACACACACACACACACACACACACACACGCTGAAGTTTAATGACGATTGTTAAACAATAAAGATCAGCAGGGGCTGTGGAGAATGCAGGCCACCCGGCAGCTCTGAGGCAGCATAAACTGACCCAGCATTTAATAAACTAATGCCATTGTTTGTCATAGTGGCCTCAAAGGTTTTCCTCTCGGGACCTTATAAACATTCTTAAGAAACAATGGCTCAAAAGAGCATATTTTGTGTGGACTGCTTCTTTGCTAGGACCTCAGTAACCAATTCTGTAGGCCAAGTGCCCTCAACAACACATTTCTGCTGTGCCCACCATGGAGGCTAAAAGTCCATCGTCCCATGCAGCAGAATAGGTCTCTTCTGGAGATTCTCTATCCTGGCTTGCAGTTAGATGTCTTGTCCATGTGTACCCAGAAGAGTTTCTCTGTGTGAGCTCACAACCTGGGTTCCCCCCAAAATATAAAGATAAAACAATTACAACTGAAAATTGAAAAAAATATCATTGAACATGGAACAGAAAGCCTTATGTAAACTTCTTCATGAAGCAGAATATAGCTTTTTAAATACATAAGTAAATCTTTGCTCCAATGTACAGCCTTCAGGGTTTGGCCCACACATTCACCATAACTGTCAATCAACAGGAATAATTAGTTTCATAAAATTAGGATTAACTGTCAGTTTCCATTTTAAAAGTTTTGAACCAAAGCTACGTTTTGGATCCACTGTACAAACCTCAGAGTTCCTTTGTCCTGCTCTGGAGAATGACTTAGTATGTTCTCTGTACAGGGATTCAGGGCTGTCCCTGTTCCTTTGAAGTGGATCTTGTGTGCCTACATGGGGTGGAGAGGAGTCTAGGCTTGAAGCTACTATTCAGGTCACCTCCATTTATCCTGTGGATAAAAAGGCCAAGTTGTCAGTTCTTTTCTGAACATGTTAATTCCTATTCGCTGCTGTTTGGCTGTGCTGTGCTTACATACATCTGACTTACTTTAAAACGTACCTTTCCCACAGTAGGTAATATTCCTATTTTAATTAACATATAAAAATGTAAATTTATTAAGAAAGCATGTGAGAATAATTTTAATCTTTGTCTTTAAGGCCAGGTATCAATAACGTTGGAAACTTACTTGTTAATAATCATAAATATAAAGCACTTCCTAACTCTTGTGGCAGTGTTAGCTCCATAGAGACTGTTGTAACTCGTGGACATTTCATGTGTGAGGTCTGTGGCAATGCAAGTTAGCTTCCTTGTAGCACAGTCAGATACACTGTGTGGCACATCTGTGCACATCTAAAAGACCGTGGATGCTGGGCTGTAAGGGGCTGGGATTTGTTGCTTTTGTTATTGTTTTCATTTCATTTATTTTCCTTGTAGCAAACATGCATTAGTTCAACTTTTAGTCCTAAATAAATATGATTTTTAACTTTTTAATCTAGCTGCTGAGTGCTTTGAAAGAAATCTTTGCCTTTTCACAATTTTTATTGAGCAATTTTCTTTTGAGCAAGCCTGACCCCTGGCTTCTTGTCTTCTCTTGTTTTCTGTTCCCTTCCAACCATGGCCCTGGCCACTCTCAGAAGCTCCTATCATCAGAGGTCAAATGTTCTATTGTATTATAATCTGCCAATTCTGCCTCCAGAGCTTTGAACCCAAATAAATCTCTTTTTTATATAAAGTTCAAAGTCTCAAATGTTTTGACAATAACAACAACAAAACCATACCATAATGGTGAATCACATAGAGAATGAACCACCAAGGGATGGAGTCCCAGCATCTCTCATTCTCCAGGAGATGGAGTCCTAGAAGCCTTGAGTTTGTCCTTCCTTGTAGCAATATCTGTCTTGGTAGGTATTAGTAAAAACAGCTAACCACACAGATCTGCCCATTCAGAAGAGCAAGGTGATTATATATGTTTCAGATGGCTGAAGTATTCATTCGCTAAAATCCAGTGGGTGGGTGGAGTTTGTTTGTTTGTTTGTCTGTTTGTCTGTTTGTTTGTTTTGAAGATCAGCACAGATCTGAAATCATATCAATGAAATTTTTATACTCTACACTGATAAAATCTGCTGGTCCAATTTGAACTCTAAATAGATTGCTTGGCTATGTGCGATTTTGTAATTATGCAGTAGACCTTAGGAAATTACTGATTCACTACTACAAAGAGCATCCAAACGTTCACACACCTCATTGCATGTATTTAAGAAACACATTTGTAATCACCACTGTGATACAGCACCAGTGAGCCTTCAGTCCTTGGGGAGCAGGGCGGGGGAACCAGGCTCACAGTCGGAGTCACAAGCTCCCAAATTCTAATAACTTCTCCCTAGTAGAATCATGGTATTTTGTTATGTTGTCTTTTTTATACTTCTCTCATCAGACAGAATATTAAAATGGCATCGCTCAAAGATTGAAATTTTCTCCAATTAATAATCTTTACTGCTTGCTCACAGACGTTCTTATATTTGTGGTTGTGACCATCTGGAGCCATCCCCAGCTCCAGATGCCCCAGCTCCAAGAGTGCCTACCACTTAAGTAGTGAACAACTACCGCTGAACGTGGTGGCTCTTCTGGGAGCCAGGCTCAGGGACTACCGATTGAGAGGCCCTCATTAATCTAAAAGGTCTGAAATGCTCCAATATTAAAACTTTTTGAGTATTGACATAGAATTATTTAAACTATTATATAAAATACCTTAGACTTTGTGTCCCACATACATGCAAATGATAAGTGAACTTTGCTTCAGAGTTTGCTGAGATATATTATCAGGTATATATAGATATTCCAAAATCTACAAAAATCTAAAAGTAAGAAAAAAATTCACATCGGGACTTCTGGTTCCAAAGATTCTACACAAGGAATGTGCATTGTCTGTCTGTCGTGATTTTTGCAAGTCTACTTTGAAAGCTCTCTTGGTCTTCCTACTCTAAATATACATCATTTTGCATTTGATTCAATCAATACTTTCCTAGGAATTTACCAACCAGAAATCTACACTGAGGCTTATCAAGAAATGTGTAAAGGGCCCCATGTGGAGGAATGTTTTTAATCCCAACACTCAAAGGCAGAGGCAGGCAGATCTCTATTATGGAACTGGAGTTCAGTCTTGTCTACTTAGCAAGTTCTAGGCAGCCATGGCTACATAGAGAGAGCCTGCTTCAAAAAAACAAAACCAAACAAAAATGACTAAGGGAGCTGTCAATGTGGTTCAGTGAGTGAATGCATCTCCACGCAAAACCGATGGCCTGAATTCAATCCTTAGAGCCACATAAAGATGCAAGGAGGAAACTGACGCCAGAACATTGTCCTCTTACTTCCACATGCGTGCCATGTGGAAATAAATATCATAAACAAATTAAAGCACATAAGAATGTTTACAGAAGTACCAATCATAAAAACAACTTAAAGGTAAAGAAAATAGGGGTGAGGAGCTTCAGAATACCTACACAATGGGATATTGTGAGGAAATGAAAACAGACAAGGTAGGGGAACAGGGTGGGTTTTTGAACATCAATAAGTGAAAATATTAGTCACAAAAAAACACTAATACAGAATTCCAGGTACATATACTTTGTTTAAACAATTAAAATGAAGACAGATGGCAATTTGTGGATAAAATCGAAACTCTATCAGTATCAGTAGATGGCACTAGTGAATTCTTTTGGCTTTTGAAATTATAAGGCACATTAGAAAGTTAACTTTATGGGAAAATGGGAACTTAACTATATTGAAAGTTGTAAATTGGATGTGATGACTTGTGCTTGTACACTGAGGAGATTCAGAAGGAACTCCATGAGTTCCAAGCCAACCTATACTACAGAATGAGACAATAAATAAATTTAGATAAGATTAGTTCATTAGAAAATGTCTTAAAGTACAAAGACAAATTGAGAACCATGGCCAGAAAGAATTAATAAGAACCCTCTACAGAGTTCCTGCTGGGATGAGAAAAGAAGATAGAACTGAATAGATAAAGTTGGTTTCTGAGAGAAGAGATGACACTTTTAACATTGAGTACATGAGTAGATGCCCAGGGAGATGGAAAGCAAGAAGACAACATGATGTCATTATAAAGGTATCTGCTTGGGGATGACTGACCATCTGTGAGAATGGCATGCTGGAGAGGAAGAGGGGCCACAGATGTCATGTACTGTGGAAGCCCAGTCCTCAGTCACCTGTGACAATGTCAGAGGAAAACCTCACCAAGGGAGATCAAACAAGAATAAACACTATAGCATTGCTCACAGCCATGAATGTTTGCAAATAACCCAAGCCAAAAAAGAAATGAAAAATGAAAAATCCTGCAGTGTGCTCTAACAGAGGAATATTAGACAAGGGCCAAAAACAGACACAGGAAGAGAACCCAGTGTAGAACGTGGCAATAAAATAATAGAAAAGGAAAGTTCCAGCAATTACATAAAACATTGCTTTTGAAAATCAACTTAAATTAAAGAATCTGGCTTTAAATATATGGATAAGTCAGGACAAACAGAAGATTCAAGCTGATAACTTGCTTTAGTAAAAGCAGGCAGAAACCAAGACTGAGATCTTGTTGTCTGTGATCTGCCTTTCCAAGACCCTAGCTTTGTGTCTAGTGATAAGACCACAGCAGGGGAGAGACTGTTATCCATAGGTAAGTTAGACAAAGTTCATGGACCAAACCCTGGCATTCCACCATGAATGGGGGTTGTAATTAATCCCAATTACAGCTACAAGAAGTCCTTCATTTAAAAAACATCAATAAGAAAATATAATAATTGTGTTTTTTTAAAGTAAAATGGATTAGATAAAAGGCCAAAGGGATACAAACCAGAATTAAACTGGATTTCAAAGATCAAATTTGAATTCTATACATGAGAAAACAAAAGAGAAAATACTTTAAAACTAAAACATTATAGATTGAAGTACAAAAACATTCAATACTAATATTTCCCCCTGGAATAAATGCTGGAGATAAATATTTCATAATTAAGTAAACTAAGACCCTATAATTTACTGAAGAAGAAAACATATATCTAGTTTATTATATATTACATATATAATAATATTTAAAAACACAGAAGAGGATCCAAAACCATACTGAAAAACAGACTTAGGGGCACTAAGTTTATCCTGACACACATCAAAGAACAATGACAACTGAAGCCAACAAGGACCACATGTGAAAGAACAGACAGCATCACAGACAAAAGTGGAGAAGTCAATCCCTAACCATATCCATGCCTGTACCATGCCTGAGCCCATACCTCTACATGCATACAATGTTGTATAATGCAAGAGTGGGTTTCCAAATCCGTGGCCCTGAAACCATTCTTGGTATTGTGATGACTGCATGACTAGGTTAGGGAGAAGTGTACGTCTGGTATTAGTGAGCTAAGGTTGCTGTAAGTGAGATGGTAGCTCAGATAAATGGAAATTTATTCTCTCATGATTGGGGAGCTAGAAGACCACAATCAAAGTGCACACAATCATGCCCCGAGAGACCAAGGAAAGATCTATAAATCCTGATAATCCCTGGGCCTGTGACAGGCTCAGTCAGTATTCCCTAAGTCTTCTCAGAGTGTGCCCTCAACAGTGGACATTAGAGTTAGAGGCCCACTTTCTCTGGTAACAAATTACGTCTGCTACCACACATTTCCAAAAACGTCACATTGTGAATACTGAGGATCAGGACTTCAGCAGCCAAATTTCTTAGATATGGGGATAAAATTCAACCCATAATAAAACTCCACTGACATCACATTTTAATACACTTTTCCTCTGTGTTGATGGTATTAATTCTAGGCCCTCCCCATAAGGACTCAGATCAATCTCTTGTATGAAGTGATGTTGAACTTAACAGCCTATGCACACCCTCCAGTCTACTTTAAATCATCTCTAGATTACTTATTAGTTAATGAAATGCCAACTATATAAATAGTTTAGCTTTCTCATATTCACTGCAGATACACTTTCCCAAATATTTCTGGCCAGCTGGTTGGTTAACCATCATGGGAAGAATGGAGATATTTTAAAGAGATGCTTGTACCCTTCCCTTTGACAGGCAGGCCACTGAAAAGATAAACACCAAGAAATTACAGCTTCCATGGATCTCTCAGGTTAGGAGGAAGAAGGGTTGGGGCCTTGGTTTCCAGAAAAAGGTTGTACATAGTTATGACAACTTGTCAGAGCATCTTGCTAGACAAAATAGAGCTGAGACAATAGAGAGGATAAGTATGACCACACCTGAGCAGGACTGATCAGTTATGTACTTCTCTTGTCCTCTTCTTGAAACCTAAACCTTACATTCAGACCCAGACACAGAGGGAGATGCCAGGACGGGACAGTCACTGTTTCCTACTTCCAATGCAGCCACATTGAATATGTCTTCTTTTTCTTCTTTTCACTCTTATTTCATTCTTCAATTGGCATATTGAGGACAGGTAGACAAACCTACCTTGTTACGCTGCCTGAAGATGTCTGAAGACACGGAATCATGGATACAGAGGGCCCACTCTACCCCACATTCTTCCTGCTCTCCAGGTCAGCATTCCTCTTGACTTGAAAATAAATTTTAGGACCAATTTGTTTGGTATTTTGACATGATGATATACTCTTTCCTTGGTCCACAGTTCTCAGCTGCTAACAAGACTCAGAAGCCAAAATGGAGGACGGGATACATACACAGGAGAGCGTAGAAACATTTTATATTCTATTCCTCAAAGTGAACTCAACAGGACTAGTGAGAACAAGTTCATGCCTTGATTAGGACAGCTGGTCAGTCAAGGAATCCAAAAAATGTACGGCTACTGTCACAATGGCTGCAGATGGGATTATCACTGGAGGCTTTATGGCTAGCTTTCAATGGGCCAATTTTAAGTCATGTGTATGTGTTCTTTTGTCTTTGTCTTACTCCTCAGAAAGGTTGGTAGGAAAAGAAATTTCTTCTACATTTATGTAAAATAATTCTTTCTGTTGTGGTTGTGGTTGTTGGATTTGTTTTTCTAAGACAATGGCTCACCATGCAGTCCTGGCTGTCCTGGAACTCAATATTTATTTAGACCCGGGTGACCTTAAAGTCACAGAGATCTCCCTGCCTCTGCCTCCCAAATTCTGGGGTTAAAGTTGTGTGTTACCGAGTTCCCTGCACCCATATCCCGTGGGGAAGAGAGCTGACAACCCAAGAGTGCAGACATCCTGAGACTGCAGGACAGACTGCCACCTCTGCACACCTCTGCCCACATCCCTGGTCCAAGGGGAAACTGCACAGTGCCTCTGGACACAGGGATATAGGGACAGACAGCCACCAGTACCCGTGGTTCTGGTCTGTGCCCAGGACCAAACTGAACCAGCCAAACAGCTCCCTGCTCCCAAATCCCATGGGGGAGAGAGCTGGACCCTCAGAAGTGTAGCTACTCCTGAGAAGTCAGGAGAAACTACTCTCTGCCCACAGTCCAGTGCCAAGAGGGAATCGCATAGTGCCAGCTGTGCCTGCTGGGTGCAAGGACCTACATGAGCAATCAGGGGCAAGACCCTTTGATTCCTGCCCACACCTAGAGCTGGAAGACAGTCTCCAGGAGCACCAACACAGGTGAAATCAGAGCACCCATTCTCAGGAAAGGCTGAAAGAAAACAGGAAAACAGTTTTACAGGAGTGCTGACACAGAGGCCTATAGCAGGGTCAAGTCACTCTCAGTAACAGCAAGACAAGCAAACACCAAAGACAACCCAATGGCTCGAGGCAAGCACAGGAACCTAAGCAACAGAAACCAAGACTACTTGGCATGATCAGAGCCCAGTTCTCCCACAAAAGAAAATACTGGATATCCAAACACACCAGAAAGGCAAGATTTAGAATAAAAATCACATTTTTTTGATAATGATGGAGGACTTTAAGAAAGACAAAAAGAACTCCCTTAAAGAAATGCAGGAAAACACAAATAAACAAGTAGAAGCCTTTACAGAGGAAACACAAAAATCTCTGAAAGAATTACAGGAAAACACAACTGAACAGGTGAATAAATTGAAAATGGAAATAGAAACAATAAAGAAAGCACAAAGGGAGACAACCCTGGATATAGAAAGCCAAAGGAAGCGACAAAGAGCCATAGATACAAGCATCACCAACAGAATACAAGAGATAGAAGAGAGAATCTCAGGGGCAAAATATACCATAGAAAACATTGACACAACAGTCAAAAATAATGTAAAATGCAAAAAGCTCCTATCCCAAAACATACAGTAAATCCAGGACACAATGTGAAGATTAAACCTAAGGATAATAGGTATAGAAAAAAGTAAAGAATCCCAACTTAAAGGGCCAGTAAATATATTCAACAAAACTATAGAAGAAAACGTCCCTAACCTAAAGAAAGAAATGCTGATAAACATACAAGAAGCCTACAGAACTCCAAATTGATTGGATCAGAAGAGAAATTCCTCCTGTCACATAATAGTTAAAACACCAAATGCACAAAACAAAGAAAGAATATTAAAAGCAGGAAGGGAAAAAGGTCAAGTAACATATAAAGGGAGACCTATAAGAATTACACAAGACTTCTCACCAGAGACTATGAAAGCCAGAAGATCCTGGACAGATGTCACACAGAGCCTAAGAGAACACAAATGCCAGCCCAAGATACTGTATCCAGCAAAACTTTCAAATAATATAGATGGAGAAACCAAGACAAAAGCAAATTTACACAATATCTTTCTACAAGTACAACCCGACAAAGGATAATAGATGGAAAACTCCAAAACAAGGAGAGAAACTACTCCATACAGAAAGCAAGAATATAATTTCCTTGCAATGAAACCAAAAGAGACAAACAAACATAATTCTACCTCTAACAATGAAAATAACAGGAAGTGACAGTCATTACTCTTTAAGATCTCTCAACATCAACCGACTCAATTCCCCAATAAAAAGACATAGACTAACGGACTGGATATGTAAAGAGGACCCAGCATTTTGCTGCATGCGAGAAACATACCTCAGAGACAAAGACAGACACTACCTCAGAGTAAATGGCTGGAAAACAACTTTCCAAGCAAATGGTCTGAAGAAGCAAGCTGGAGTAGACATTCTAATATTGAATAAAATTGATTTTCAACCAAAAGTCATCAAAAAAGATAAGGAAGGACACTTCATATTCATCAAAGGAAAAATCCACCAAGATGAACTCTCAATTCTAAGTATCTATGCTCCAAATGCAAGGGCACCTACATACATAAAAGAAACCTTACTAAAGCTCAAAGCACACATTGCACCTCATAGTAGGAGATTTCAACACCCCACTCTTATCAATGGACAGATCATGGAAACAGAAATTAAACAGAGACATAGAGAAACTAACAGAAGTTATGAACCAAATGGATTTAACAGATATTTATAGAACATTCCATCCTTAATCAAAAGGATATACCTTCTTCTCAGCACCTCATGGACCCTTCTCCAAAATTGACTATATAATCGGTCACAAAACAGGCCTTAACGGATACAGAAAGATAGAAATAATCCCATGCATCCTATCAGATCACCACACATTAAGACTGTCTTCAATAACAAAAAAAAAGAGACAGAAATCCCATGTATACGTGGAAGTTGAACAATGCTCTACTCAAGGACAACTTGGTCAAGGAAGAAATAAAGAAAGAAATTAAAGACTTCTTAGAATTTAATGAAAAAGAAGATACAACATTCCCAAACTTATGGTACACAATGAAAGCTGTGCTAAGAGAAAAACTCATAGCTCTGAGTGCTTGCAAAAAGAAACAGGAGGGAGGATATGTCACCAGCTTGACAGCACACCTAAAAGCTCTAGAACAAAAAGAAATAATAAACCTAAGAGGAGTAAAAGGCAGGAAATAACCAAACTCAGGGCTGAAATCAACCAAGTAGAAACAAAAAGAACTATACAAAGAATCAACAAAACCAGGAGCTGTTCTTTGAGAAAAATCAACAAGATAGATAAACCCTTATCCAGACTAACCAGAGGTCACAGAGACTGTATCCAAATTAACAAAATCAGAAATGAAAAGCGAGACATAACAACAGAATCTGAAGAAATTTTAAAAAATCATATCCTACTACAAAAGCCTATATTCAACAAAACTGGAAAATCTGGAGGAAATGGACAATTTTCTAGACAGATACTGGGTACCAAAGGTTAAATCAGGAGCAAATCAACCATCTAAACAACCCCATAACTCCTAAAGAAATAGAAGCAATTATTAAAAGTCTCCCAACCAAAAGAGTTCAGGTCCAGATGGGTTCAGTGCAGAATTTTTTTTCTTTTCTTTTTTTTTTTTTTTTTTCGGAGCTGGGAACTGAACCCAGGGCCTTGCGCTTGCTCTACCACTGAGCTAAATCCCCAACCCCCCCAGTGCAGAATTCTATCAGACCTTCATAGAAGACCTCATACCATTACTGTCCAAACTATTCCACAAAATTGAAACAGATGGAGCACTACCAAATTCCTTCTATGAAGCCACAATTACTCTTATACGGAAACCACACAAAGACCCAACAAAGAAAGAGAACTTCAGACCAATATTCCCTTATGAATGTAAAAATACTCAATAAAATTCTTGCAAACCGATTCCAAGAATGCATCAAAATGATCATCCATCATGATGCAGGGATGATTTAATATACGAAAATCCATCAATGTAATCCACTATATAAACAAACTCAAAGATAAGAACCACATGATCATTTCATTAGATGCTGAGAAAGCATTTGACAAAATTCAACACCCCTTCATGATAAAAGTCCGGGAAAGATCAGGAATTCAAGACCCATATCTAAACATAGTTAAAAGCAATATACAGCAAACCAGTAGCTAACATCAAACTAAATGGAGAGAAACTTGAAGCAATTCTACTAAAATCAGGGATTAGACAAGGCTGACCACTCTCCCCCTACTTATTCAATATAGTACTCGAAGTCCTAGCCAGAGCAATCAGACAAGAAAAAAACGTGAAAGGGATACAAATTGGAAAGGAAGAAATCAAAATATCACTATTTGCAGATGATATGATAGTGTACTTAAGTGACCCAAAAGTTCCACCAGAGAACTACTTAACCTGATAAACAACTTCAGCAAAGTGTCAGGGTATAAAATTAACTCAAACAAATCAGTAGCCTTCCTCTATTCAAAGGATAAACAGGCTGAGAAAGAAATTAAGGAAATGACACCCTTCACAATAGTCCCAAACAATATAAAATATTTTGGTTTGACTTTAACCAAGCAAGTCAAAGATCTGTATGACAAGAACTTCAAGTCTCTGAAGAAAGAAATTGAGGAAGTTCTCAGAAGACAGAAAGATCTTCCATGCTCATGGATTGGAAGGATTAATATAGTAAACACGGCCAATTTGCCAAAAGCAATCTAAGATTCAATGCAATCCCCATCAAAATACCAATCCATTTCTTCAAAGAGTTAGAGCAATTTGCAAATTCATTTGGAATAACAAAAACCTCAGGATAGTGAAAACTATACTCAACAATAAAAGAACTTCTGGGGGAATCACCATCGGTGACTTCAAGCAGTATTACAGAGCACTAGTCATAAGAACTGTATGGTATTTGTACAGAGACAGGCAGATAGATCAGTGGAACAGAATTGAAGACCCAGAAATGAACCCACACACCTATGGTCACTTGATCTTTGATAAAGGAGCCAAAACCATCCAATGGAAGAAAGATAGCATTTTCAAGAAATGGTGCTGGTTCAACTGGAGGTCTACATGTAGAAGAATGCAAATCAATCCACTCTTATCACCCTGTACAAAGCTTAAGTCCACGTGGATCAAGGACCTCCACATCAAACCAGATACACTCAAACTAATAGAAGAAAAAGTGGGAAGAGTCTCAAATACATGGGCACTGGAGAAAATTTCCTGAACAAATCACCAATGACTTATGCTTTAAGATCAAGAATCGACAAATGGGACCTCATAAAACTGCAAAGCTTCTGTAAGGCAAAAGACACTGTCGTTAGGACAAAACAGCAACCAACAGATTGGGAAAAGATCTTTATCAATCCTAAATCTGATAGAGGGCTAATATCCAAAATATACAAAGAACTCAAGAAGTTAGATTCCAGAGAGCCAAATAACCCTATTTAAAAATGGGGTACAGAGATAAATAAAACATTGTCAGCTGAGGATTATCGAATGTCCAAAAAGCATCTAAAGAAATGTTCAACATCCTTAGTCATCAGGGAAATGCAAATCAAAACAACTTTGAGATTTTACCTCACACCAGTCAGAATGGCTAAGATCAAAGATCAGGTGACAGCAGATGCTGGCAAGGATGTGGAAAAAGAGGATCCATTGTTGGTGAGATTGCAAACTGGTACAACCATTCTAGAAATGAGTCTGGAGGTTCCTCAGAAAATTGGACATTCTACTACCTTAGGACCCAGCTATACCTCTCCTGGTTATATACCCAAAAGATGCTCCAACATACAACAAAGACACATGTTCTACTATGTTCATAGCAGCCTTATTTATAATAGCCAGAAGCTGAAAAGAACCCAGATCCCCTTCAAAAGATGGATTTAAAAATGTGGTACATCTACACAATGGAGTACTACTCAGCTATCAAAAACAATGATTTTATGAATTTCATAGGCAAATGGAATGAACTAGAAAATATCATCCCAAGTGAGGTAACTCAATCACAGAAAAATACACTTGGTATGCTCTCATTGATAAGTGGATATTAGCCAAAAAGCTCGAATTACCCAAGATGCAATGCACAGACCGCAGGAAGCTCAAGAAGAAGGATGATCAAAATGCAGATGCTCCCACTCCTTCTTAAAAGGGGAAAAATAATAGGAGGGGATATGGAAGCAAAGTTTATAGCAGCGACTCAAGGAATTACCATTCAGAGCCTGCCTCCACATGTGACATATATATATATATGCATATATATATATGCATATATATATATCCACCAAAACTAGATAAGATTGATGAAGCTAAAAAAAATGCATGCTGAAAGGGACTGGATATAGATCTCTCCTGAGAGACACATTCAGAGCATGTCCCATACAAAGGTCAATGCTAGCAGCAAACCAACGAACTGAGAACAGTACCCCCTTGGGGGGAATTAGAGGAAGGATTGAAAGAGTTGAAGGAGCTTGCAATCCGTGAGAGCAACAATGCCAACCAACCAGAGCTTCCATGGACTAAACCACTACTGAAAGTCTGTACATGGACTGACCCAGGGCTCCAACTGCATATGTAGCAGAGAATAGCCTTCTTGGGGCACCAGTGGAAGGGGAAGCCCTTGGTCCTGCCAAGGTTGGACCCCCAGTGCAGTAGAATATGGGGGGGGAGTAAGGGGGATGCATGTGGGGCATACCTTATGGGGGAGGGGGAGGGGAGAGGATGGGGGTTTATGGGCAGGAAACCAGGTAAGGGAATAACATTGAAATGTATGTAAAGAAATATATCTAATAAAAAATTTTTTAAAAGAGTTGTGTTACCATGCCTAGCCTGTAAAATAATTTTTAACAAAGATATTCATTCCAGAAGAGATTAAACACTATAGAATAAAACAAAATATAAAACTTTAATGTCATGTATATGTATATGTATATGTATATGTATATGTATATGTATATGTATATGTATATGTATATGTATATGTATATGATGTATATGTATATGTATATGTATATGTATATATGTGTATGTACGGAGGGACACTAACTCCTCTGGCTTCTTTTTGTTGCTGTTGTTTGTATTTCAAGAGACAGTTTTTCTGTGTCACACCTAGGTTCTCACCTGCTGCTGCCTCAGCGTGCTGGGACTAAAGGCATGCACCACCACCTGCTGGCCTGAAAGGTGATCTCAACAAACAGGGTCCTTCAAGCTTCCACTTTTCTCCAGGGCGGCCTGGCCCAGCCATGCAGAATAAGCCCAGCCTGTGGGCAGGAAGGCTGCACAGAGTTCTCAAGTTCTGCACCTCTTACACTGAAGAGTCAGGGACTTGGTTGTTCGTGTTCTCTATCGACTTTGTCTGCACTACGTAGTCAAATCATGTCAGCCATTTCCTGGAGTTAGCAGTTACTCACTTCAGGAGATCACAAAAATCTGAGCTAAAATACTAAACTATCCCTAATCCTTACAAGCCTTATTTAATACCTACAGTGCTTTCCTCTACAAATTCTGTGAAAGGAGTGTAAGTCTCCAATGAGAAAATTAAGCTCAGGGAACCTGAGCACTTGTACAGTAGGACACGGTATGTTATACAGAAATGGAAAGAACCCCCTCACTCTCAAACATGGCTTTAGCGTTTCAAAGTCCTACTTCAAAACTAAGAAGTATTTTTTACATCAAAAGCTAAAAATAATACATTGATTTTTCAGACTGAAAATGACTACAGAAGGAAATTTGAGACTATGGACTTTAACGGGTCAGAAAATCCTGTGTTATCTGGGTGAGAGTTTGGGAAGCCTGTGGTTTCTAGGCATTGTCTTGGATGCATAGAAAAAAAAATGCTATCCCTTTGTCAAAGAAACTGGACCAAACCTAGAGATTGGAGAAATCAATATACTTCAAAAGAATTGTTCCTCAGATAACACTATCCAACTTCAAAGGAGCAGATGAAGACGCTGATTTAGAATCCCCAAACTGCAAATGTGGTTTCCAGCCTAGGGGAGGAGCCAGCAGGTCACCTTGGCCAGGTGAGTGCTGGAATGAGAGAATTTGGCTGACAGCCCAACTCACCCCCTCCTGGTTCCAGAGAAAAGAAATGGATGTTGGCAGTGAGCCACTCCATTTGCCCAGTGATACCAATACTGGTAGCAAGACCTTCCTCCTCAGGCTGTCTAATAGTGTAAGTTTCAAAGAATGAAGCAAACAGCATCAGAAAGGAAAAAATGCAAAGCAAAATTATTACTTCCTGGCTAGATGAAAAAAATCCCACACCAAAAAGCAACTCGCTCAGTGGAGCAGTCTGGGTACAGTGCAATTGGCCATGTGAAGTACAAAATGAAACTAGGATTCTGGATACGGCTCAGTCTCAGGGTCTCTAATATCAGATTAGCGGTCCTATTGTTCCTTGGGAAGAAAGTCTTGAGTCTCAGAGTCCGATACACTGAAGGCCAGCCAACTCTCTCAAAGCTCCTGCTGCTTTATCAAATCAATTAGAGTCTTCTTTTGATGAGATATGGTTCTCAGTGTTTGCTTGCTCCTACACAAATGCTGACACAATGGAAATTTTCCTTGTCTGTAGATTGTAACAAACACACGCATGTGATGTGTGGTGTCAGATTGGCTATTTGTAAGAAGCTAGTTGTAAATTGGGAAGAAATTAATAGTGCTTTGGATAGCGGTATACAGTTAAAGCACATTAAAATTAGGGTCGGCCACTGAAACAGGTCTCAGGATGTGTGTACGCAATGGTGTCATTTAGTGATAATAGTGACATCCTCATATGAACGCACAGAAAAATCATCACAGGAATACGCAAGACTGTGGCGGTCCCTGGAATAGGTGACGCCTTCATTGGTATTTCTGCTCTACTTTCTGGTCTTTGCAGTGACCATGTGCTGTTTCTGTATCCACGGCAAGTTATGGCTGACTGATCTAGCTGAAAGCAGGCCACATTTTTTTTTCCCCTGAGGCTTTGAAGTTGAGACTTGTGAGACTACACTGGCCTCCTTCCAGGTTCAAAACTGTGACTTACTAACAGAAAACGCAACTTGGCTTCTGATAGCTGATGGATTGTCACCTCAAATTCATGGCCCTTGCCTCACCCATGACAGCATGAAATGGATCTGACCCCAAGGGGACTGTGGAACACTGAGAACATTTTGGAAACATTCCCAGTTCTTGACACCACCCACATGAATACCTGGAAGCTCACTGTTACTATAGTAACCCCCTAGGCCACAGCAAGCTAGTCATTTAAACCTAACAGGTCCTACACTGGCATCTCACGTAAGGAATTAAGGACCAAGAACAAAGCACTGGTGACTGTCAGGTGTCCTCACCCTGAAGGTCAAAGACTGGGTTCCATGACAAGGGGACATGACTCCTACTGATTTATCTTTCCTTCATCCTGTAACTGGCAATTTCAAGAAGTTTGTTTCGTGACTTTATATCAGTAATTTTGGGGTGGAGGTTTCTGTGGGGTCAAAATGCCCATGAATGTCTCTTCCACACCAGAGCAGACAAATAATCTACAAATCCCAAAAGAAAGCTAGGAGAATATTGAGGGCAGAGCCTGGGTTTATCAAGAATAAAGAGAGAGCAAAGTGCAAAGATTTAGGGAAAATCAAAACAGGCAACTGCCCAATGGTACAAGCTTAAATAAACCAAACGGGGTTAAATAAGCCTATGCGTGTTAAAGTAATCATCAGTCAACTTCAGCCTCCTGGAACAATGTACAAATGTGAGTAAAGCTACCTTTCATCATAAATCATTCTTGCCCAACCCAAATCCCAGGAAGAACTGACAAACAGCCTTCCTACAAGAGGCAAGGCAGATGGGTCCTTCGCAAAATATTAACCCAGTGCAACCACAGGAGTCTCTGCAGGATAAAGGGGAGAGAAAGGAGGAGCTCTCCAAAGTGTAGCCTGGAGAGTGGGTTCCACTGGATAGTAATTCTGCTGGGTTTTCTTTTTTAATCTTTATTAACTTGAGTATTTCTTATTTACATTTCGATTGTTATTCCCCTATTCTGTTGTTTTAATGTAAAACATCTCATACAGTCACAGGCGCCATTAGCTCTGCAGGGGTTCTCTGGACCCATTTGAGAATGAATGCACAAATAAACAAGAGACAGCATTGAGACCGAAAAGGCACACTGTGCTTATGGGTTCTGTTTTGCTATATTGTTTTTTTTTCCCTGAAAGTAATTAACCACGTGCATCAGAGGTATGAAAGTCTTAAGTTTTTGATTTGGGGTGGGGTCCTCTTTAAATAACAAAATATCAGCGTTTAAGGAAACTGGGCATCTTCTTACACGGAGGGGCGGGGGCTCGTGAGGCCCTGGAAATCACAGGGATAGCCCTGGGGAGACATAAAATGCCAACTCATCCTAAGAGGGGCAGTAATGTCGTGCCAAAGGAACCATTCTACCCAAGTCCAGCTGGGGGACCAACGCTTATTGGACTTTCTGGTAGACCTAAATGCAAATTGTGGTTTTTAAACGTAACAGACCTTCGGCAAAAACGTTTTCTCCCTAAATTTCTATCAAGATTTTTTTTCTCCATCAGTTTTATTGGGGTCATTGTTTCAAGGTTCACTAAACTTAAAGCAAAAGTAACACATATCTCTGTTAGTTTCAAACTTTGATGAAAAAGTTTTATATTATTTTCTCTTATTCATATTCATGGAAAATGTGTAATAAATGGTAAAGTTACCATGTTACTTATATCTCTGGTGATTTATTCTTTAGACATAAGCTATGTAGTTATTAAGCAATGTTGTAAATACTTGGCAAATCAAATAAGATATGCTTATAAAATAGTTAATTATATAATCCTTTCAAAGTAATACTTCAAAAATAGCCCATTCTGAACAACGGTTGAGCCAGTAGTCACTCAAGGGAAAGGGGAAATAGAAAATCCACAACCATGAGCCAAACACATTTACTACAGTGGTAACATCCGCCAAAGTGGCAATACTGCTTCCTGCTGAGAATGTGGGGATCCAGGAACCGGTTATGGCTAGTGAACTCACATCACCATCTAGATGCCAGTGGTGAGCATAATCTTACATGGTTCCATATTGTGATCCTAGATATTAGCCAATTTACCTAAAAGCTCATGTCCACAGACAAATAACTATTGAAAATATTTAAAATAGAATAAAGCACTCTGCAATGGAATATTATTTAGAAACAAAAGTAAATAAACTGCAAATCACAAAAGCATGGATAAGTCTTACATGCATTTTTCCAAGTGAAAGAATCCAGTCTAAACTACTGTATTCTATTTTCTCTCAATTATTGACATTATGAGAAAGGCCAGAGAACAAAAATGCATACCAAGATAATGCACAGGATGGAAGGGGCCTCGTTTGTTTGTTTGTTTGCTTGCTTGCTTGTTTTATTTTGAGTTTTGTAGGGCTAAGTTTTGCTTTGTTTTGTTTTTGAGACAAGCTTACTATATACAGTCCTGGTTGTTCAGGAACTCTTTATGTAGACCAGGCTGTTCTCAAACATACAGAAGTCAGTTTGCTGCTGCCTTCAAGGTGCTGGGGTTAAAGGCATATGGTATCATATGTCTTTATTGGACGGATTTTTTTTTTTTTTAGTATGGTGGAACTCTTCTGTGTATCATAACTATACACGTATAGCAGTATGCAGTTGTTGAAACTCATAGAACTTTGTAGCATACAAGGTGATCTTTAACACATGTTTAAAAAAAATTAAAACTATGTAGGGGTAGGGTTTCCCAGAATAAAATGCAGGCTGAGATAAGGAGTCTAACTGTCGCAAATGGAATGCGGCTATCTTACTGGGGTGGGGGAGATAAAAGCATAGACTCCAGTAACTTTGGGAAAGAGCAGAGCCTCCGATTTAAAGTGGAGTGCTACTTGATAATGCTGTTTCCCATGGGAGTATGGGTCAACAATGCTGCTATCATGAGACAACCATACTAGAACTCAACAATGGCGTAAATGGACGGAAGCTGATGGGAGCCACATTTCTTACTGTTAGAGGGAGGGTTTACAGTTAATCAAGAAGAGATTGGACCAATCTGTATGATAATGGAGGCTTCAACGTGAACTAACGTTAGCTTAATGTAAACTCAATAGTCTTCTACCGAGAGTGGCAGATGCAGGGACACAGGTAGGTTGATAAGCTCACATAAATTTGTTGGCCATCAGCTAAAATGCCTAGAAGCAATGCCACCAAATAGCAAGAATTGCTCATATGACCCAGGTCATAGCTCCAAATAGTACTCACCAATGAAACACAAAAACAAAACAAACAAAAAGAAAACCAACAGCTTCTTAAAGAAATAGCTGATTCTAACTCTATGACAGAGATAGGAAAGATACAGGATCAGCTCTTGATAAAGCTACAAAAATATTAGATACATGATCCAGAGCATGAAGTAACTACCGTGATCCATGAGACTATAAATAAACAATGGCATAGATAGCTGAAGAGATTACAAAGTAGGTACCATGCTTGCCATGCAAACCTTGTCACTTGAGCCTGGGAACCCAAAATCACATGGAAGCTAGACACAGTAGTGCATGCATCTGTAACCCCTGGGTCCCTACAAGAACAACAGGAGGCAGAGATCAAAGAACACTTAGTAGCTCACAGGGTAGCTCTCCCACTATAGGCAGCTGTGAACTACAAAGGAGTTTGTCTCAAACAAGATGGAAGCTGAGGGCCCACGTCTGGATTGTCTTCTGACCTCCCCATGTGGCTATCACATGGAGGGCCCACACTTGGCTATAAATGCATACATCATAAATTCATAAATACATAACACTTGAACAAAGAAATATATGAATGAGTAAAGGAGAGAAGACCAATCGTTTGACAGGAGAATCCCAAGCAACTTATGGAGATATTCTGCCCTTAGGAATAGGAGGAATTGGCCAAGCATGGGCGTGTATGCCTTTAATCCCAGCACTCGGGAGGCAGAGGCTGGCAGATCTCTGTTTGAGGCCAGCCTGATTTACAAAGCAAGTTCCAGGACAGCCAGGGCTACACAGAGAAATCCTGTCTTGGAAAAGAAGAAGGAGGAGGAGGAGGAGGAGGAGGAGGAGGAGGAGGAGGAGGAGGAGGAGGAGGAGGAGGAGGAGGAAGAGGAGGAAGAGGAGGAGGAGGAGGAGGAAGAGGAGGAAGAGGAGGAGGAGGAGGAAGAGGAGGAGGAGAAGAAGAAGAAGAAGAAGAAGAAGAAGAAGAAGAAGAAGAAGAAGAAGAAGAAGAAGAAGAAGAAGAAGAAGAAGAAGAAGAAGAAGAAGAAGAAGAAGAAAGAAAGAAGAAGAAGAAGAAAAGAAGGAGAAGAAGAAAAGAAGGAGAAGAAGGAGGAGGAGGAAAGATGGAAAGATTGGGGAGGGGGAGAAAAAGGAAAGAAAGAAAAAAGAAAGCAAGGCAAGAAATGATTCTCACCATTCATTGCATAAAGTGACTTCATGACAAGAAGTAATTTGGAAAGGAGATGAAGACAAGCTGTGTCACTGAAGTGATCAAAGTCCACACAAGTGACAGCTTGTGCTGGTGGTGGGCACCTGTGGACTGATGTGTTCTTTCTCCTCAAAACCATAATCTCAGACTGAGCAGCAGAAAAAGAGACGAGTCTTGATGGCTTGTCTGCAAGATGCTAAGTCAGGATCCAGCAAGATTGTACAAGTCTGGAAATGAACAGAGATTCTGAGAACCTGTTGCAGCCAGGAGGAGCCAAAGGAGACCAAAGGAGAGAGTATTTTTCTAGAGTACAAAGATCTTGAGTTTGATTCCCCAAAGAAGTAATCAATACAGTGCCCTAGCTGGTGCACTGAAATAGTAACGGAAAAGGAATATTGAGAAAAATGAAGGTTCTCTGAAAAGAAAATGAAGTTAATTTATAGTGATACTAGTTAATTAAGTTGCCATACAACTGTAAAATGTCAATTATGAAGGAAACCACATAGTGTGCGTGGAAATGCTCTGAGCCATCATCTCGATTGTTGAAGAATTAAAGTCACCCAAAAAAAGGGCAACTTATTTTAAAAGAAGAATTAAAAGGCTGTGGTTGTATGAGTGGCAGGACAATGCCTACAGTTCATAAGTCCCTAGTTTCCAAGGTTCAATCTTCAACACTGGAAACAATACACAAAAATAATTAAAGTATTATTTGACAGTATGTAAAGGGTTAAATAATAAATCAGTTACCTAGAAAAAATGAATATCTTTAAGTTGTTAGTCACATTAGAATTTTATCCTAATTTAAACATGTGCTCTTCTTTAAAATGGGGGAATAAATCAAATGTTATTATTAGGGTAATATTATTGGTAAGTGCCAAAACAAGAAATAAAAATCAGAGGCCCCAGGGGATGGTGCCTGTTTACTGAAATAACCACTGTCTTCTGTGTCTCAGAAGGGATTTCTTCCTTAACAAGGAAGGCAAACCAAAGTATAAACAAATGAGTAAGTGAAAGAAGGAAATAACAGAATCAAAAGTAGATCTAACAGTCAAACAAAACAGAAACACTTTCTCCAGTGCTTCCCCAGATCTGACGTAGGGACAGCTACTGCGGTGGCAGGACAGAGCTTAGCGCATGGAGGTCTCAGGGATAGAGGTGCTATGAATGAGAGCATCCTCCGCATGCTCATGTTTTTAAACACTTGTTATGTTTTATTTTTTTAAAAAAGGAAAAAGAAGCTAGGGAAATGTTTGGTGGGGGCGTGGTATGCTGTAAGGAAAGGGGATCCCTCTGTGAGCCCATGTTGAAGCATCACTTTCCCCTGAGGTACCAGCCACATGTCTGGCATAGTACGGAATAGAGTTTATTTAGGGCATGGGGAGGAGAGTTGAGGGGGTAGTAGAGACAGAGAAAGGGAGAGAGAGAAGGGGGAGGGAGAAAGGGAGAGGGAGAGAGAGAAGGGGAGAAGAAGAGGGAGAAGAAGAAAGGGAGAGGGAAAGGGAGGGGAGCGGGAGGGGAGAGGAGGGGAAGAGAGGGAGAGAAGGGGAAGAGGGAGAGGAATAGAGCCAGTCATGAACACATGGAGAGAGAAGGGGAAGGGGAATGAGGAGAGAAGGGACCGAGAGGGAAGAGGGTAAGAGAGCAAGAGAAGAGGATAGAACAAGAAAGAGAGGAGGGGGCAAATATCCCTTTTTACAGTGAATCAGGCATACCTGGCTGTTGCCAGGTAACTGTGAGGCAGAGAGTAGAAGGACTGCTAACACTTGTCCTCAATGAGAAAATTCAAAAAAATCATCAGATCTTACTATAAAAGCCTATATTCAACAAAACTTGAAAATCTGCAGGAAATGGACAATTTCCTAGACAGATACCAGGTACCGAAGTTAAATCAGGAACAGATAAACCAGTTAAACAACCCCATAACTCCTAAGGAAATAGAAGCAGTCATTAAAGGTCTCCCAACCAAAAAGAGCCCAGGTCCAAACGGGTTTAGTACAGAATTCTATCAGACCTTCATAGAAGACCTTATACCAATATTATCCAAACTATTCCACAAAATTGAAACAGATGGAGCACTACCGAATTCCTTCTATGAAGCCACAATTACTCTTATACCTAAACCACACAAAGACCCAACAAAGAAAGAGAACTTCAGACCAATTTCCCTTATGAATATCGACGCAAAAATACTCAATAAAATTCTGGCAAACCGAATCCAAGAGCACATCAAAACAATCATCCACCATGATCAAGTAGGCTTCATCCCAGGCATGCAGGGATGGTTTAATATACGGAAAACCATCAACGTGATCCATTATATAAACAAGCTGAAAGAACAAAACCACATGATCATTTCATTAGATGCTGAGAAAGCATTTGACAAAATTCAACACCCCTTCATGATAAAAGTCCTGGAAAGAATAGGAATTCAAGGCCCATACCTAAACATAGTAAAAGCCATATACAGCAAACTAGTTGCTAACATTAAACTAAATGGAGAGAAACTTGAAGCAATCCCACTAAAATCAGGGACTAGACAAGGCTGTCCACTCTCTCCCTACTTATTCAATACAGTTCTTGAATTTCTAGCCAAAGCAATCAGACAACAAAAGGAGGTCAAGGGGATACAGATCGGAAAAGAAGAAGTCAAAATATCACTATTTGCAGATGATATGATAGTATATTTAAGTGATCCCAAAAGTTCCACCAGAGAACTACTAAAGCTGATAAACAACTTCAGCAAAGTGGCTGGGTATAAAATTAACTCAAATAAATCAGTAGCCTTCCTCTACACAAAAGAGAAACAAGCCGAGAAAGAAATTAGGGAAACAACACCCTTCATAATAGTCCCAAATAATATAAAATACCTCGGTGTGACTTTAACCAAGCAAGTAAAAGATTTGTACAATAAGAACTTCAAGACTCTGAAGAAAGAAATTGAAGAAGACCTCAGAAGATGGAAAGATCTCCCATGCTCATGGATTGCCAGGATTAATATAGTAAAAATGGCCATTTTACCAAAAGCGATCTACAGATTCAATGCAATCCCCATCAAAATACCAATCCAATTCTTCAAAGAGTTAGACAGAACAATTTGCAAATTCATCTGGAATAACAAAAAACCCAGGATTGCTAAAGCTATCCTCAACAATAAAAGGACTTCAGGGGGAATCACTATCCCTGAACTCAAGCAGTATTACAGAGCAATAGTGATAAAAACTGTATGGTATTGGTACAGAGACAGACACACATATCAGTGGAACAGAATTGAAGACCCAGAAATGAACCCACACACCTACGGTCACTTGATTTTTGACAAAGGAGCCAAAACCATCAAATGGAAAAAAGATAGCATTTTCAGCAAATGGTGCTGGTTCAACTGGAGGGCAACATGTAGAAGAATGCAGATTGATCCATGCTTATCACCCTGTACAAAGCTTAAGTCCAAGTGGATCAAGGACCTCCACATCAAACCAGATACACTCAAACTAATAGAAGAAAAGCTAGGGAAGCATCTGGAACACATGGGCACTGGAAAAAATTTCCTGAACAAAACACCAATGGCTTATGCTCTAAGATCAAGAATCGAGAAATGGGATCTCATAAAACTGCAAAGCTTCTGTAAGGCAAAGGACACTGTGGTTAGGACAAAACGGCAACCAACAGATTGGGAAAAGATCTTTACCAATCCTACAACTGATAGAGGCCTAATATCCAAAATATACAAAGAACTCAAGAAGTTAGACCGCAGGGAGACAAATAACCCTATTAAAAAATGGGGTTCAGAGCTAAACAAAGAATTCACAGCTGAGGAATGCCGAATGGCTGAGAAACACCTAAAGAAATGTTCAACATCTTTAGTCATAAGGGAAATGCAAATCAAAACAACCCTGAGATTTCACCTCACACCAGTGAGGATGGCTAAGATCAAAAACTCAGGTGACAGCAGATGCTGGCGAGGATGCGGTGAAAGAGGAACACTCCTCCATTGTTGGTGGGATTGCAGACTGGTACAACCATTCTGGAAATCAGTCTGGAGGTTCCTCAGAAAATTGGACATTGAACTGCCTGAGGATCTAGCTATACCTCTCTTGGGCATATACCCAAAAGATGCCCCAACATATAAAAAAGACACATGCTCCACTATGTTCATCGCAGCCTTATTTATAATAGCCAGAAGCTGGAAAGAACCCAGATGCCCTTCAACAGAGGAATGGATACAGAAAATGTGGTACATCTACACAATGGAATATTACTCAGCTATCAAAAACAATGACTTTATGAAATTCATAGACAAATGGTTGGAGCTGGAAAATATCATCCTGAGTGAGGTAACCCAATCACAGAAAAACACACATGGTATGCACTCATTGATAAGTGGCTGTTAGCCCAAATGCTTGAATTACCCTAGATGCCTAGAACAAATGAAACTCAAGACAGATGATCAAAATGTGAATGCTTCACTCCTTCTTTAAAAGGGGAATAAGAATACCCGTGGCAGGGAAGAGAGAGGCAAAGATTAAAACAGAGACTGAAGGAACACCCATTCAGAGCCTGACCCACTTGTGGCCCATACATATACAGTCATCCAATTAGACAAGATGGATGAAGCAAAGAAGTGGAGGCCGACAGGAGCCGGATGTAGATCTCTCCTGAGAGACACAGCCAGAATACAGCAAATACGTAAGCGAATGCCAGCAGCAAACCACTGAACTGAGAACGGGACCCCCGTTGAAGGAATCAGAGAAAGAACTGGAAGAGCTTGAAGGGGCTTGAGACCCCATATGAACAACAATGCCAACCAACCAGAACTTCCAGGGACTAAGCCACTACCCCAAGACTATACATGGACTGACCCTGCGCTCCAACTGCATATGTATCAGTGAATAGCCTAGTAAGAGCACCAGTGGAAGGGGAAACCCTTGGTCCTGCCAAGACTGAATCCCCAGTGAACGTGATTGTTGGGGGGAGGGCGGCAATGGGGGGAGGATGGGAAGGGGAACACCCATAAGGAAGGGGAGGGGGGAGGGGGATGTTTGCCCGGAAACCGGGAAAGGGAATAACACTCGAAATGTATATAAGAAATACTCAAGTTAATAAAAAATAAATAAATTAATTAATTAAATTAAAAAAAAAGATCTGTGAAGAGACATGTTGGAATTTTTGTGGGTATTGCATTCAATCTGTGGATTGCTAAAAAAAAAAAAAAAAAAGATTGAACTGTGCGGCAATGGGAATCTGAGATAAGGTGGCAGTAGAACAGAGGAGTAGAAACATCAGGGACAGGAGTAATATCAGGATGTAGAAATGCAAACTCAACATACTAGGCAACATATTGGTCATGAACAGAGAGGAAGAAACCATGGTGGACTACCATGCCTCTGGCTAGAAACTCCCAGTGAATGATGGAATTCTTTATTAAGAGGGGGAAAAGGTACAATATTAGGGTGCTGTCAGGTTTGAGACACCTTGATAATAACACCCAACAAACATCAGTTGGAAATTCAAGCAGAGCATAAAACAGGGTGGTCTGTGGCATGCAGAGATAACAAGCAGAGAGTCCCTGGGAAGCAGATCCTATTGTTGAGTTTGCTACTCGTGAAGTTTATTGTGGAAATTCTGAGAGCCAATACTTTTGAGGAAATAAAAGAAACTGAATCCCTTTAATTTTAAAAGTGGCTTTGACCTAGTAAGAGCACCAGTGGAAGGGGAAACCCTTGGTCCTGCCAAGACTGAACACCTAGTGAACATGATTGTTGGGGGGAGAGTGGTAATGGGGGGGAGGATGGGGATGGAAACACCCATATAGAAGGGGAGTTAGGGGGAGGGGTTAGGGGGATGTTGGCCCAGAAACCGGGAAGGGGAATAACAATCAAAATGTAAATAATAAATACTCAAGTTAATAAAGATTAAAAAAAAAGAAAAGAAAAAAAAGTGGCTTTGAGAGGAGATTGCCCGTAAGAATTGAATTAAAACAAAGCAAGGGCCTGACTCTGTAAACCCTAGATCAGCAGGTTGTAGGATGTAACTGACCCTGGGAAGGGCCAAGAGGTGATCCTATACTGGAGGCAGAGGGGATCCTGTGAAAGGAGTCCTTGCAGGCAAGTCAAGGAGTGCCTCCATCCTGAGGGACATAGATATAAGACCAGCCTACATCCTCTGCTAGAGAATTTAAAGACCTTGATCCAAGCAAATGCACCCACTGAGAGAACAACGGGGCAGAGGAAGAAACAACAGTGGACACGAAGAGAAAGACAGTTTCTCCTGGAGACAGAAGGAGCGTTCAGACATCCAGGTCCCAGCAGCCCCTAGAAGCTCTCGCATGGATTCAGTCAAAAAGGCATGAGGTGATATTTGTTCTGGATACCTCAAAAATCTAGTAAGAGACCATGGAGAAGTATGCGTGGAGCTGAACAACAAGGAAGCCACTCTGAAACTCCAAGGAGTCCCGGAAGAAATGTCCTCTGGATATGGTACAGATAAAGAAGTAACAGTGGTACATGCCCTGGAGAAGACAACCATGTCTACCTTGTAACAAACTGAGGACAATTACTGTCACAGAAATGTACACATTTTACAACTTTTTTGGATGATATTCAAAATAATGTGTTTTGACACATTATAACAATGTCGCATATATATTATTATATCTTGCTGCTGTCTCTGTGTTGCCCTCTCTTATACTCTGCCTTCTCCCGTTGGTCGCCTTTCTTCTCCAAAACAATTCTCTTTGTACTTCCGTGTCCTATCATACATGTATACTTACACATAGTGAGATTCTGTGTGTGTGTGTGTGTGTGTGTGTGTGTGTGTGTGTGTGTGTGTGTGTGTGTGTGGTACAGTGCTCATGTGAAGGTAAGAAGGCAACCTTCAGTTCTCTCTTTTTATAAAACTGAACTCAGGCTTGGTGGCCAGTGCTCTTACCCACTTGGCCCTCTCACCAATCTGAATCTGGCTTATTTTACTTAATATGATTATTACTAACCCTGTCGATTTCTTGAAATGGAACAATTTCATTCTGTTACCATATCTGAATAACACTCAGTTGTTTATGTGTGTATCACATTCTCTAAGTTAGTGTTAGGGTTAGTATACAGAATCCTAAGTTTCACCATTCTACCTTTCCACTCCCTTGCCTGTGAGCACCCCATTCCCTTTATTAGCACCCCTTAATACCACTTCTGCTTTATTTTTATAATTTTTGTTTATTTTTTCTCTTAGATTATATCCCCACCTCACTTTCCCCTCCCTCCTCTCCTCTCAGCCCCATCCACCTGTCCATTCCTCCTCCATTTCTTTTCAGAAAAAACACAGGTCTCCCATAGATATCAACTAAATATGCCATGTCAAGTTCCAGTTAAGACTAGGCACCTCTCCTCACATTATGGCTGGACAAGGCAATCCAGGAGGAGGAAAGGGTAGCAAATGCAGGCAAACAGAGTCAAACAGTCCCTGCTCCCACTGTTAGGAGTCCCATAAAAAGACCAAGCTCTTCAATTCTAACGTATATGTAGAGGACCTAGGTGGTCCCATGCAGTCTGGAGCCCCCAGATTCAATCTCTGTGAGTCCCTAGGATTCCAGGGAATTTGATTCTATGGGTTTTCTTGTGGTGTCCTCTGGCTCCTCTGGCTTCTACATCCCTTCCTCCCCACTTCAGCAGTATTCCCCAAGCTCCTCCAAATGTTTGGCTAGGGGGGGGTCTCTGCATCTGTTTCTATATGTTGCTGGGTAAAGCCTCTCTGATGACAATAGGACGAGGCACCAATCTATGAGGTATAGCATTAGGAGTTGTTTCATTGATTTTTGTTTGTTTAAGGTTATTTGTTTATTTGAGTTTGTTGTTGCTATTGCTGTTGCTGTTGTTGTTGCTTCTGTTTGTGCTGTTTTGGTTTGGCCAGTTGTGTCTGATTCTATACTAGTTTTCTCAGCTATCCAGCCTCTAGGTCCTCGCCTTCTAAGCAGGGTCAAGGATGTGCTCCCTCTCCTGGCATGGATCTCAGGCTGGACCAAACACTGGTTGGCCGCTCCTACAGTTTCTGCTCCACCTTTACCCCAGCACACCTTGTAGCCAGTACAAACTGTAGGCCAATGTTTTGTGCCTAGGCTGGTATCCCAGTCCCTCCACTGGAAATCTTGCCTGGTTGTAGGAGATGGTCAGTTCAGGCTATATATGCCCCATTACTAAGTCTTAGCTAGGGTCATCCTCTTAGATTCCTGCGAGTTTCTATTAGACAAGGTTCTTCCTTGCTTGCTTCCTCCATCCTCCCTCAACACGTTCCCCACCTGTTACAACCCCTACTCATCCCCAATCCATCCCCAAAATCTACTCTAGTTCCCCTTCCCAAGGAGACCCATGCATCCCCATTAGAGCCATCCTTGTTACATAGTTTCTTTGAGTCTGGTGATTGTAGCATGGTTATCCTTTCTTTTGTATCTAATAACCACTTATAAGTGAGTATATACCATGTTTGCCTTTCTGGGTCCAGGTTACCTCACTAAGAATAATTTTTTTTCTAGTTCCATCTATTTGCTTGTAAATTTAATGATGTTAGTTTTTTAAAAGTTGAGTGATATTCTAGTATGAAAAGGTAGCCCATTTTCTCTATTGTTTCCTCAGTTGAGAAACCTCTAGATAGTTTTCAGTTTCTGGCTATTATGAATAAAGTTTCAATGAACATTGTTGAGCAAGTGTCCCTGTGTTAGAATGGGGTCTTTGGGGTATATGAAGAGTGGTATAGCTGGATATTGAGGTAGATTGATTCCCAGCTTTCTGAGACACCACCATATTGATTTACAAAGTGACTCTACAAGCTTGCACTCCCCCAAGCAATGGAAGAGTGTTCCCCTTGCTCTGCATCTTCACCAACACGAGCTGTCACTTATGGTTTTCATCTTAGCTATTCTGACAGATATAAGATAGAGTCTTAGAATCATTTGGTTTACATTTCCTTGATGGCTAAGGGTGTTGAGCATTCCTTTAAGTGTTTCTCAGTCATTTGCGCTTCTTCTAATGAGAAATCTCTCCTTAGATCTGTACCACATTTTTAATTGGATTATTCAGTTTGTTGATACCTAGTTTCTTGGATTTTTTATATATTTTGGAAATTGGATCTCTGGTCAGATGTGGAATTGTTGAAAAAATTTTCCCATACAGTAGGCTGCTGTTTTGTCTGATTGACAGTATCCTTTGCTTACAGGAGCTTTTCAGTGGCATGAGGTTTCATTTATTAATTGTTATTCTTAGTGTGCTGTTGCTATTCTATTCAGGAAGTTTTCTTCTGTGCCAATGTGTTCAAGGCTATTCCCTACTTTTTCTTCTATCAGATTCAACGCATTTGGATTTCTGTTGAGGTTTTTGATCCTGTTGGACCTGAGTTTTGTGCAGAGTAATAGATATGAATCTATTTGCATTCTTCTACATGCAAACATCCAGCTAGACCAGCACCATTTGTTGAAGATGATTTCCTTTCTCTATTGTATAACTTTGGCTTCTTTGTCAAACATCAGGTGTCTATAGGTGTGTGGATTTACTGCTGGGTCTTCTATTCAATTCCATTGATCAACCTGTCTGTTTTTATGCCAATACCATGAAATTTTTGTTACTATTGCTCTTTAGTGCCACTTGAAATCAGGGACAGTGATATCTCTGGAGGTTCTTTTGTTGTACAGGATTGTTATCTTGTAAACCAAAGTATCCTGGGTTTTTTGTTTTACTATATGAAGTTAAATATTGCTTTTTCAAGGTCTGTAAAGGAATGTGTAGGAATTTTGATGGGGATTGTACAAAATATGTACCTTGCCTTTGGTAAGACGGCCATTTTTACTTTGTTAAGCCTGCCAATCTATGAGCATGGAAGATCTTTCCATCTTCTGATACCTTCTCCAATTTCTTTCTTCAAAAAATTCTCGTAATACATCTCTTTCATTTGTTTGGTTAAAGCTATCCCAAGATATTTGAGGCTGTTGGGAAGAGTGTTGTTTCCTTGATTTCTTTCTCGACCCATTTATCATATATATTTATATATATATATACATATATATACATATATATATATATGAAGACTACTGTTTTTGTTTGTGTTTGGGGAGTTGTTTTTGCTTTTGCTAATCTTATACCCAGCCACTTGGCTGTAAGTTTTATCAGCTGTAAGAGATCCCTGGTAGAATTTTCGGAGTCACTTATGTTTACTCTCATGTCATCTACATATAAAGATACATTGACTTCTTTCTTTCCAATTTTTACCCCCTTGGTCTGCTTTAGTTGTTTTATTGCTCTAGCTAGAACTTCGAGGACTATATTGAATAAATATGAGGAGAGTAGACAGCCTTTTCTTATTCATGATTTCAGTGGAATTGTTTTGAGCTTCTCTCCGTTTAATTTGATGCTGGCTATAGGCTTATATTTAGGTATGGATTTGGTACCCCTGGAGACTTCTATTGTAAAGGGCTAAATGATTTTTAAAGGCTTTTAGAGCATCTAATGATATGATCATGAATGTTTTTCTTTCAGTATGTTTATATGGTGGATTATATTGACAGATTTTTTTTTACTTTTTTATTAGATATATTTCTTTACTTACATTTCAAAGGTTATTCCCCTTCCCGGTTTCCTGTCCGTAAGTCCCCATTCCCTCTCCTCCCCCTCTCCTTCCCTCCGCTCCCCCTCCCCCATATGGGTATTCCCCCTATACATTCCCCTTATTGCCCTCTCCCATATTCCCCTGCACTGGGGGTCCAACCTTGGCAGGACCAAGTGCTTCCCCTTCCCCTGATGCCCCAACAAGGCTATTCTCTGCTACATATGCAGTTGGAGCCCTGGGTCAGTCCATGTATAGACATTGACAGATTTTTGTATGTTGAACCATCTCTGCATCTCTGAGATGAAGCCTAATTGATCATGGTAGATGATTTTTTATATGTCTTAGATTCAGCTTGCAAATATTTTATTGAGTGTTTTTGTATCAACATTCATGAGGGAAATTGATCTGTAATACTCTTTCTTTTTTGAGTCTTTATGTGGTTTGGGTATCAGGTGACTGTGGCAACATTCTTTCTGTTTCTGTCTTGTGGAATAATTTAAGGAGTATTTGTATTAGATCTCCTTTGAAAGTCTAGTAGAATTCTGGGCTAAAATTATATAGCTCTGGGCTTTTTGTTGTTGTTTGGAAGACTGTTAATGACTGTTTCTATTCTCTTATATATTATAGATCTATATAAATTGCTTATATGATCTTGATTTAGCTTGGATAAGTAGCATCTCTCAAGAAATTTGTTCATTTCTTTTAAATATTCCAATTTTGTGGGGTAGAAGTTTTTAAAGTATGGCCTACTGGTTCTTTGGATTTCCCCAGTGTCTGACGTTATGTTCCCCATTTTATTTTTGATTTTATTAATTTGGATACTGATAGTTTAGGTAAGGGTTTGTCTATCTTGTAGATATTTTTCAAAGAACCAACTCTTTGTTTCACTGATTCTTTGTATTGTTCATTTTGTTTCTATTTTATTGATTTCAGCCCTGAGTTTGATGATTTCTTGCCATCTACACCTCTTGGGTGTGTTTGCCTCTTTTGTTCTAGAGCTTTCAGGTGTGCTTGTAAATCGATGGTATGAGATCTCTCTGATTTCTTTATGAAGGCACTTAGTGCTATGTTCTTTCCTCTTGGTACTGCTTTCATTGTATCCCATAAGTTTGGGTATGTTGTGCATTCAGTTTCATTGAATGCTAGGAATTCTCTAATTTCTCTCATTATTTCTGCCTTGACTCAGTAAAAAGTTCGGTTTCCATAACTTTAAAGACTTCGGTTGTTTCTGTTATTGAAATCCATCTTTAGTCTTTGGTGTCCTGGTAGGATACAGGGGATAATTCAATTTTCTTGTGTCTGTTAAGATTTTCTTTGTGACCAAGTATGTGGTTAATTTGAAGAAGGTTTCATAGAATGTTAAAAAACAAAGTATATTCTTCTTTGTTTGGATGAAATGTTCTGTAGACATCTGTGAGGTACATTTGAGTCATAATGTCTGTTAGTTTCATTATTTGTTTAGTTTTTGTCCAAATGGCCTACCCATTGGTGAGAGTGGGGTGCTGTATCCTCCCCCTATTAAAGTACGGGGTTCGATGTGTGATTTAAGTTTTTGTGATGTATATTTTACAAATGTGGCTGCCCTTGCATTTGGAGCATTGATGTTCAGAACTGAGCAACATCCTGTTGGATTTTTCCTTGCATAAGTATGAAGTGTCCTTTCCTGTCTCTCTTTTTTTTTTTTTTTTTTCCGGAACTGGGGACCGAACCCAGGGCCTTGTGCTTCCTAGGCAAGCGCTCTACCACTGAGCTAAATCCTCAACCCCTCCTGTCTCTTTTGATTCACTTCTGTTAGAAGTCTATGGTTTGTTTGCTTGGAAAGTCTTTTCCAACTCTTTACTCTGATGTAATGTCTATTTTGATATTGAAGTGTATTTCTTGCATGCAGCAGAAGGGTGGATCCTATTTTTGAATCCATCCTGTTGGCCTGTGTCTTTTTATTGGATGAATTGTGTTCATTAATAGTGAGAGATATTAATGACCAGTGATTGTTAATTCCTGTTAATTTAGTAGTAGTGGTGGTGGTGGTGATGGTGTTTATGTTTCCATCTCTTGGTTTTACTGGTATGAAATTATTTATTCCCCATATTTTCATGAGTATAATTAACCTTCTTAGGTTGGAGTTCTCCTTCTAATGTCTTCCATAAGGGTGGATTTGTGGATAGATATTGTTTAAGTTTGATTCTGACATAAAATATTTTGCTTTTTTATGTATGTTGCTTTAAATTTTTGCTGGATATAGTAGTCCAGGCTGGCATCTGTGGTCTCTCAGAGTCTGACATTTATACAGGCCCTTCTGGTTTTTAGAGTCTCCATTGAGAAGTTGGGTGTAATTCTAATAAGCCTTCATTTATTATGTTACTTGGCCTTTTGTCCGTGAAGCTTTTAATATTTTTCTTTGATCTGTACATTTAGTGTTTTGATTATGTATCAAGTGAACTTTCTTTTCTTGTCCAATATGTTCAGTGTTCTGTAAGCTTCTTGTACTTTCATAGACATCTCCTTTATGTTAAGAAATTTTTCTTCTAAGATTTTATTGAAAATATCTTCTGGGCCTTTGATCTGGGAATCTTCTTCTTCTTCTATTCATATTATTGTTAGGTTTTGTCTTTTCATAGTGTGTTAGATCTCCTGAATGTTTTGTTTCAGTTTTTAGGTTTAACATTTTCTTTGGCCAATGTATCTTATTTCTTTTATTGTGTCTTCTACCCACGTCTTCTCTCTTCCATCTCTTGTATTCTGTTGATAACGCTTGTGTCTGTAGTTCCTGTTCACTTACCCAGGTTTTCCATTTCCAGGATTCCCTCAGTTTGTATTATCTTCATTGCTTTTATTACAGTTTTCAGGTTTTAAATGGTGATATTCATTTTCTTCTCCTGTTTGTGTTTTCCTGGATTTCTTTAAGAGATTTATTCACTTTCTCTGTAAGGGCTTCTTTCATCTTTATAAGAACATAAGATATTTACGTAACCTTAACACTGGGGAAACTGAGGCAGGGAGATCACCTTGGGCTGTGCAGTGAGACTATTCCATGTTAAAAAAAAACAAAACTTTCTAGATTTAATTTTAATTTTAAAGAATAAAGCAGAGACAGGAAACACCCTGTTGAGGTTCCCTGGCTCTTGAGATTCCTAAGAAATGGGGACGAATCTGCAAAAAAAGAGACAAACTATACACAAGAAGACCATATGTGAAGGTGAATGAGAAGTCTCTAAAACTTACTGTTTCCCATAATTAATGTGCAGACTCAAACTACAGTTATGCTTCTTTTCACTAAAACCATCCTAGTTAATGTGATGAACATCAGATGATTCTAAGTTTCAAAATAACAACGTTTACCTTGGAAAGCATTGAAACTAAGAAACTATGTTTTAGTACCTAGAAAATGATTTTCAGAACGGAGAGGTAAAACACTTGTTATCCAAGCTTGACATCTGAATTTGACTCTCAGAGCCTATGCTTCTCTTCCTCCTCCTCCTCTTCCTCCTCCTCCTCCTCCTCCTCTTCCTCTTCCTCCTCTTCTTCCTCTTCCTCCTCTTCCTCCTCTTCCTCCTCTTCCTCCTCCTCCTCCTCCTCCTCCTCCTCCTCCTCCTCCTCCTCCTCCTCCTCCTCCTCCTCCTCCTCTTCTTCTTCTTCTTCTTCTTCTTCTTCTTCTTCTTCTTCTTCTTCTTCTTCTTCTCCTTTTTCTTCTAAAAGTTGGATATGGTGGTATGGACTTGTAATTCCAACTATAGGGAGGCAGAGATGGGCAGATCGCTGGTACTTGCTGACCAGTCACTCTAGTCCACTCTGTGAGTGCCTGATCACTGAGAGACCATGTCAAAAAAAATTGGATGACACGTACAGAATGACTCCAAAGTTGCTGTCTGGCATCTGCATGCATGTGTATATATATATATATATATATATATATATATATATATATATATATATATCCAGACCTGTACATACCAGCAAAGACAAGAAAAGAAAAACGAGGCCTCAATTAGCAAAACTAACAGTTATGTAACTGTTAGTTACATGGGTGTGGGCTTGGTAAGAAATACAAATTCAATGAAAAGTAAAACTTTCCAGAGAGGTTGTCCTAAAATGTTCATTCTCACGATTCTGAAGGCCACTGGATCCTAATCAAGGTTCTGCATAAGGGTTGTCTTCCTGGATTGCTGACAGTTGTCTTGGTTCTATCAAGGAAAGAAATCTCGTGTTCCTTCCTCTTCCTATAAGGGACATCAGTGCTCTCAAATTAGGGCTCCACCATTATGATTTCATGTAATCTTAATTGTCCATTAAAGGTCCTGTGTAAATGCAGTCGCACTGAGGGATTATGAAAAACAGATGCTTATTGATTAAAGTACCAAGTCTGTGGCATTTTGTTACAGCCCTCTAATACAGGACTTCCGTGTGAGTCATAGGGTGGGCAGCATAATTCAGTCCATGTGTCTTCCCTTCCTGAGTTTTCTCATCTCTATGCTTTAGATGAAGCAGAGCCCCCAGAACAGACTATTGGAGTCTGAGCAGACTGAGGAAGATGGTTTTATATGAGCACTGCCATATAGACAATGGGACCAAGAGTCCTGTGGAGAGCAGAAAGGTATCTACGCAGAAGCATTATCCAGCATAAGCAACCACTGAATTTGTAAACTAATAAAACATCTATCCTTCACCACTGCCTTCACACACACACACACACACACACACACACACACACACACACACACACTCCTTCAAAGTGACAGGCTGGTGTTTTATGTCAAACAACCAAATCTTTGTGTAGCTAAGAGATACCTCACAGAGACAAACTAAACTGGGCCTTTAAGGGAACGCCAACCACTGAGATCCTAGAGGCTATCTCTGCAGCAGTGGGAACCCTGGTCTCATTCTCTAGCTAAGACTGGGGGGTCAGCACGTAAAGAGCTGTGTGCCAAGCAATAAGGACAATGCGGACAGAGGCACACTCTGAACACGTTACCTTTTGTTGTTACAATGGTTTTAGTCCCTGAAAAACCATGCAGCCAGTTCTAACTCTGGCAGTTTATAAGTTCTAGATTTTTAATAACTGACATTCCTTAGCATGTTAATGGAATGAAGCAGCTTCCCAGATATTGGTGGCTGGCAATGGAAACCACCAGGGCCTCATGAAATGTCTTCTGGATACTAGTCCCATAGTATCCGTGAATAGAGACATCTCACCAGGGTCAGAGCAATGATCTGAGGTGCCACCATATTCCCACAAAGTAGGCAGAAAAATTCAACTGAGAACTGAAATTCTTTGGAATGGAATAAAATAATCTTGCAGCTTTACATGATTTTCAGTCCAGGTGGTTTGAAACAGAGGGAGCCATGCTTGGGCATCCTGGTTGAAAAACAAAAGTTTCCTTTTGGGTGTTGTATACATGTTTGAAATCAAGGCACTGTCCTCTCCGGCCCAGTCTCGATCCCTAATTCCCTCCACAGCAAACTCCACCAGCAGGATTGAAGGTGCCAACCACCCTTTCTGGGGGAGGAAAGTGTCTTTGCAATTGCTTTATACAAAACAACCCCCTCCCATAAATGTTTGTTTTGAAGGGCTGTCTGTCACCCAGCACACCCTTATCTGGCCTCTTACCTAGCCTCCTCACCAGCTGTGGGTGCCAATAAAAAGTGCTTTTCTTTGGGCTTGGTGGGTCCCTCCAGATACTTTGAGGCTAGGTGATAGATCAAAACAACCAGCCAACAATTCCAAAACGGAACATCTGCACCCCACTGGGCCCTCTGTTGGAAGCACCTCAGGCTTGGGGGTCTTTTTTAAATGGGGCAGCACTAAGAGCCAGGCTGACTTTTGGAACCTCCCAAATTGTCTCCTGTCATCATCTTGTGCCTTATCAAAGATTTGGTTTAATAGCGCATGAAAACCATGAGTCAGAGCTGCTGGCTAAGAGAAGCAAGGAGAACCAGCACTGCTTGTTCTGATAGCCCAGCAGCCAGGAATGTCCACACCATGAAGCCAAACACGAGTTTGGAAACAAGAGCATTATCTGAAAATGAGGGCGTTTAAATCCTTCCCTAGGTGACACAATACAGTGGCTGAGACAGGACGTAGGACTGTGGAGGCTGAGACTGTCATAGCCCCTCACGACCAACCCCAAGAATAGAATGAGGATGTGCCTGTCTCCTAGGCTTGTTCAGAAGAGCAACTAGGTTAGCATATACTAAACCCATGGGATTGTGCCTGTATTCTATGCATCATGTATTAGTTTTTCCAGTCGCTCAAAATGTGGCTTTTGACTAAGCAATCCATCCACAGTGGGTACACGACATTCACTCCCAGGTCTGTGGTCTAAGCATGCAGAGCTTAATCTGGAAGCCAGAAGTCTGTACCCAGTAAATCAGCACCAAATGGGACTCCTTCAGGAGTTCTTCATTCAAAATTCTATGTGGACTCTGTGAGATTCCGATCTCAAACTTCATATTTATTTGGCTCTGCTTTTGGAACACACACACACACACACACACACACACACACACACACACACACACACACCTTCACTTTTATAGCTTGCTGCAGAGAAATTAAAAGGTAGGAAGAAGTTCGGAAAGTAAAGATTGTCTTCTGAATTGAAGAATCTAGGGAGTTCTTGAAAATCAATACCTAATGAAAACAAGCAATTCAGCTGAAATACAGGAGACCCACACCGTAATTCCAACTTCATGAGCACCTTGATGAATCTACTTGATCTCATCACCTAGTAAATGGCTACAAAGGGAAAAGCAATTGCAGGAATTCAAAAGTGGTTTTAGAAATTAAGGGCTAAAATCTGTGGTGCCACACATTTATAATCCTCAAACTCAGGAGGCTGAGGCAGAGGGGTCGCAAGTTTAAGACCAGTTTAGGCTTCTACAGAGAGATAATGTCAACAAATCAAAAACCAACCAAACCAAAAACAACATCAAACGTAACAATAACAGAAGGTTAAACGGCCATAAAGTTGGTTGTTATTGTACACTAAGGGAAAGATTCACCACCCTTCTTAAAACTAATTTTATTGAAAAAATGACCAATGATCGAGTTTCTGCAAACTTGGGAGCAAAACAGCTCTTTAAAACATGATTGCCCCTCCCCCTCAGCCTTTGTAACAAACAAGTTAGTAGGAGCCTGTTGCCTTGAGTTAACAACTTATCTCCTAGAAACAAGAAAACAAAGACATGGCAGCCATGCTACCTGAGGAAGAGTAAACAGGAGCAGCATTCCTTTAGAAGCCTTGCATTTAACAAGAACACAAATATATTTAAGCACAGAAAGCACCATTGTAGACCTCTGACCATTATTAGATAGTATTGAAGGCGAAGCAGAAAGTCCTGTGGGACTGGATCCAGGCACGCATGGCACAGTACTGCTGAGTCCCAAATGAGAACTGGGCATACTCACCACCTTGATTGATGATGATGATGATGATGATGATGATGATGATGGTGGTGGTGGTGGTGGTGGTGGTGGTGGTAGTGGTGGTGGTGATGGTGATGATGACATCTTAACCTCTGAACTCCAATCTTAACTGGAAGCTAGCAGACTTACTCTTGAGGCTCTATTCATGCCCTGCCCATTAGTTAACTGACCAGCAAAACATCCATGAGTCACCACCACCAGGGTATTCCCAGGAATCAACTTCTTAGAGACTCAAAAGGGAAACCTGGAGGCATCACATGGTCTGCTGTCCCGAGCTCCAGAGCAGGTGGCTGGGTGGCATTTTCGCGATATGCTTACATTTGGTGGGGGTCATTGATTTGAGGAAGGAGTAGTAGAGATGATATTGAAGGTAGATGGAACTTGAATGTAAGTTTGATCACATATGCACAGCCCATGTAACATAAATCAAATACTTTGTAGTGTTTATATATCACATATGTAAGAGATATAGTTTCATTCCCCCATCCTCTCACCAACTTCATTCCATTCCCTTTGATCACTCCTGTGGATAACCACCACTTTGAATCAAGGCTGTGCTTGTACTTTATAATGTCTCTGTGATAGATACCCAAACTACAACTATACACACTTCATAGTTATCTCAGGATTAGAGAAAATATGGACATGATGGCCACTGAGTGCTAGCCCATCTGCCTTGGCCTCTTCCCTATTCTACCACAAGCCGCTGTCTCCCATTTTATTCAAATAACAATGCTGGTCTCACCCTGCTCTGCTCTGTCTGTATAGCTCTCATCACTGCCTGTCTCTTTCAGGTTTCCCAAATGGAATGCTGGGTCTTAGAGCACACCTTTACCTGTGGTCTGCTAGCCCCAGTACCCAGAGGAGGGCCTAGCACACAGCAAGTGCTCAAGACAATAGATCAGTAGCCCTATCCACCGTCCACGATATTCTTTGATCTCCACAAAGTTTTATATTTGGGACACTTCCTCCTAAATATGTTGGGTTTGTTGGGGTTTGTTTTTGGTTTTTTTGAGCAGGAACCCATGTTGTCCTGAACCCACTGTGCAGCTGAAGATGACCTTAAATTCCTGTTCCTCCTGCATGATGGAATTACATGTGTGGACCACCATGTGATGAGCCTAATATATTTTATTTTCATTTTATCTTTTGTATACAGTTGGTTCTTTAACATGAGTTTGACTGGTGCATTCTAATTAACCAAAGGTTACTTCTTTATTTTTTCAAAAGTTACACAAAAAAGACAAGTATTAGATAAATTTAAATGTGAGAATATCAAAATTTGCCACACATGGGAAATCGCAGCACTCAAGAGTCAGAGCCAAGAAGGTCTCTGTGAGTTCAAATTCAGCCTGGTCTACAAAGTGAGTTACAAGACAGCCAGAGCAAGACACAGTGAGAATCTTTCATAAATAAATAAATAAACAAACAAATAAATAAAACATTTAAATTTTTCAACATTTATTTTATTTTTGAGAATTTCATACTACCCATCCTCCCCCCTCTCCAACTCCTTCCACACCGCCTCTCAAATTCATGAGCCTTTTTACAATTATTATGAATTAACTGAGTCCATTTAGTGTTGCTCTTACAGAGAAGTGTTCAGTGCTGACTATTTAGGATCTGACCAATCATCCCTGGAGAAGACTGATTCATTGATTGCAGCTCTTCATCTAGGGGTGGGGCTGTGTAAGAGTCTCCCCACCCACTCTGACGTATCAGCAGGCACCATTGTGCAGGTCTTGTATAGGTAGCCATATTGTTGAGACTTCATGGTGCAGCTTCCTGCCATATATGGAGGACAATCTCACAGCAGATGCTCTCATCCTGTGACATTCTTGCCCTCTGGCTCTTTCTCTCTTCCTTGATGTTCCCTGAGCCTTGGAAGCAGGCGTTGAGTTGCAGATGTATCAACTGTGGTTGGCCAACTCATGGCCAGTTTGTCTCTGCATCATGACCAGTTATGGATTTCTGAAAGGGTCTCCATTTGCTCCAAAAGTAAAAGAACATTCTGTGATGAGAAAGAAGAGCTACACTTACCTGTGGATATGAAGGTGAATATTTAAAAATGTATTTAATTATTCATTCATTTATTTATTTATTGTGTATAAGTACATTGTAGCTGTCTTCTGGCACACCAGTAGAGAGTATCTACTGATGGTTATGAGGCACCAAGTAGTTGCTGGGAATTGCTTCTCGAAGAGTATTCAGTGCTCTTAACTGCTGAGCCATCTCTCCAGGCCAGAAAATGAGGATTTAGACTAAAGTTCAGAATTATCCTGGTTTAGGAAAGTGGCAGCAGTAGGTTCTCCTCTGGGTCCATGACATCATCAGTCACAAATGATGACCAAACTAAGCATGAATTTGTTCTTGTTGAGTGGGTGTTAGTCCAATTGGACTGCTGTTTATCTCCAAGATAACAGTGCTGTCACAGTATTTCATGCCATGCTAGTCTTTGCTGTGATTCATATCTTATGCACCTAGGGAGGCCTATTCCTTGCTTTCCTCCTTTGGCAGCTTGTATCACACACAGACTATAAGACATAGTTCTTAGGAGACTTTAAGTTCAGTTACAGCCTGATTCCTCCAAGTCCTGTGTCTGAAGTGTGTGATGTCATCAGCCACAGGGCCTTACCTTCAACTGAGAGGCAAGCAAGGATAGGAGCAATGGCTGGCATTGTCATGGGAGTCTCTTGGACATCCCTGAGAAACAATTTGAAGGGAGGTTCACCATGCCAGACAATGTGTCTTGTTAGTCTATTGTTCTTGCAAAATGTACTTCTGAAGAAGACACTGAGGAAACAAAAGACAATAGGAAGGTTGATATGTGTACACCCTTTCCCTTTTCTCACAGTGCTCTACAACACAGTTATTTTTGAAAAGGGAAGCATAATCTTTCATCTTTTCTTTCCCACTAAACATAACAAAGAGCTCTATTAAAAAGTATGGTGTGGCATAATATCACTTATTAACAAAGTTTACAAAACAGAGTTCAAAAATAACATGTTGAAGTTCTTGACTCACATGGAGAATGTTCCTGGCAAGGTTTACAGTGGATTTCATGTAAATGTTATTTCCTGTTGAAAATTTGTACGATTGGCCAAGAAAGAGTGTCACATACCTTTAATCCCTTGAGTAAGAGCCAGCAGCAGGAGGATCTCTGAGCTCAAGCCTAACCTAATCTACAGATCAAGTTCAAGGACAACTAGAACTACACAGAGAAACCCTGTCTTGAAAAAACAAAACCAATAAGTTGATAGAAAGGTGTGTATAAACATATAGTTATAAGTTTTCAGGGCCAGTAATGCATCACTTCTGAGAAAAGCATCATTAGGTGAGTTCTCATTGTGTGAACATCAGAAAGTACTTGTATACAAGCCCAGATGACACTCCCTACTGCATGGCTGTGCCACACGATACTGCCTCTTGCTCTCAGCCAGTAAACATAGACAGCATATTACTGTACTGAACACTATAGGCAGTCATTAAACTATGGTAACTGTGTTCATCTGAACACAAGAAAGATATGTAAGACTGGAAAGATGGCCCTGTGATTAAGAGCCTGTTGCTCATACAGAGGCGAATGCCAGCTGCAAACCACTGAACTGAGAATAGGACCCCCGTTGAAGGAATCAGAGAAAGAACTGGAAGAGCTTGAAGGGGCTCGAGACCCCATATGTACAACAATGCCAAGCAACCAGAGCTTCCAGGGACTAAGCCACTACCTAAAGACTATACATGGACTGACCCTGGACTCTGACCTCATAGGTAGCAATGAATATCCTAGTAAGAGCACCAGTGGAAGGGGAAGCCCTGGGTCCTGCTAAGACTGAACCCCCAGTGAACTAGACTGTTGGGGGGAGGGCGGCAATGGGGGGAGGATGGGGAGGGGAACACCCATAAAGAAGGGGAGGGGGAGGGATTAGGGGGATGTTTGCCCGGAAACCGGGAAGGGGAATAACACTCGAAATGTAGATAAGAAATACTCAAGTTAATTAAAAAAAAAAAAGAGCCTGTTGCTCTTTTAGAGAACATAAGTTGTGTTCTCAGCATCCACACCTCACAACTTTGACCTGGAAGGGTACACTCATAAGCACAGCATATGGGAATGCGCGCACGCATACTACATCACACATAAACATAAATGCTTATTACTAAAAAGAAAAGATAGAAATACAGTATAGATAAATTTTGAATGGTACAGTACAGCTGTCTACACACTTCTTCTGAATAGCACTTGCAGGATGGGAAGCTGATGTGGGTGAGTCGGTGAGCACTGAGAGCCGAGGCTGCCAGTTTCAAACATTGCTGCCTTAGGCTAAGAGAATGGCTTTTTTAAATGTTTTCTTTCTTTCATAAATCAACTTTTGATTACTGTAACAATATTTTTACAAACTTCTTTTTCTTTTTCAGTTTTGTAACACTTGGCTTAAAATAGAAACACGTTATGCCTCTGTACAAGACAGTCTTCCAGTAGGGTGGGATGGCACAGACCTTTAATCCTGCCACTGGAGAGGTAGTGACAGGCAAATCTCTGAAAGTTCAAAACCAGCCTAGTCTATACAGTGAGTTCCAGAACAACCAAGAATACAGTGAGAACTTGTCTCAAAAAATCAAACAAAATGTTCTTCCTTTGTGTCTTTCTCGTGTTTTCTTGTTGTTTCGTATGTGTATAGATGATAATTATGTGTTCATGTATACTTGGATACACAAGTGTGCATGTGCACAGCACCTTGTGTATGCACAGGCATGTAGAGATCAGAAATCAATCTCAGGCACCATTTTTCCGGAGCTATCTATAGTTTGTTTGTTTAGAGACAGGATCTCTCTTTGTCATGGAGCTCAGAGATTAGGCTTGGCTGGCTGTCCAGTGAGCAATATTCTATTTTTTTTATTCTATTTCCTATTGATTTTTCTCTTCCCTTTTAAACATTTTTGTTAAAAGTGAAAACATGTGTGCGAGTGTGAAGGCTTATGTGTGCATACACACGCACATGCACACACACTCTCCTTTAAGGAGCCAGCACATGTGGAGCAGTCCATCCTATAGTAACACCACCTTCCTCTTAAATCCTTCTATTGCTCTCACCTGAGGCTGATTCGCATTTTAAATATTATTATTGTTGTTGTTGTTAGCTTGTGTGTGTGCTCATGTGTGCGCACAGGATTTATGTATGGACACACATGTACAACCAGACACATATGCCACAGTGTGCTTGTGGAGGACAAACCCTCTGGGTTTGAAGTAGAGAATTTGAACTCTAGTCACCAACCTTCTGCAGCCAACTCTCTTACCTTCTGAGCCGTCTCTCTAACATCACACTTAATTTCTATAAATATAAGCTGTAGGGATCTGAAGAGATGGCTCAGCAGTGAAGGGTACTGTTCACTCTTTCAGAGCACTCAGGTTCAACTCCCACCACCCATGGAGTGGATCATAACCATCTGTAATTTTGGCTCCAAGAGATATGGTGTCTTCTTCTGGCCTCTGAGGACACTAGGCACACCGATGGTACACAAACAAGCAAAACAGCAATACACATAAAATACAATGATATATATATATATACATATATTTATGCTATACCACCAAGCTCTATTATTTTAGAAATAAAAAATAAAAAAGTAAATTTACAGATTGTAACTTGTAATTAGTATATTGAAATAGTAGGATACATGACCATAGTTTGTTCACATCACTATTCTCAAGTGTGTCATTCAGCTGGGTGGTATGTACTGCCTGTAATTTCAGCCTTCTGGAGCCCAGACATGAAGGAGGAGGAGGAAGAGGAGAAGGAGGAGGAGGAAGAGGAGGAGGAGGAGGAAGAGGAGGAGGAGGAGGAAGAGGAGGAGGAGGAGGAAGAGGAGGAGGAGGAGGAAGAGGAGGAGGAGGAGGAGGAGGAGGAGGAGGAGGAACTGTCTGCTAGACAAGCTCTGACCACCACTGTGATACACCCTCAGCTCCATAAATCTAGCTGTTCATTAGGCTCTCCATTCCAAAATGCAACCACAACAGCCTGTATGTCCCACTCAAAACCCATGTGAGCAACACAGTACAGGTCCCCCTCTGTTTCTCCATTGTTTGTCTTAGCTTGGGGATATGTGTGGCTGCTGTTGTCTTACAAAAATGTTATAACACCTTTTGTGCTTCTCACTGGCTCCTTACCTGTCAGTGAGACTTTGTGGAAATAAATCTCTTCTTGGCAAATGTAGTGTCTCTAATTCTTTCTTTATTGGTGGTGTATAATATCCTGTGGTGTTTCATGTTATAATTTAGTCAACCATTACTTTATTAAGCTGTTTAACTTCCGGAGCGTTATAACAATAGTTCTTACTTACACCTATATTTCCCAAGTACTAGCAAGCATTCAGGATTGAATGAATCATGGTGGTTTGTCTTGTTTATTTTTCTTGTAGTAGGCATTACACATCACTTTCCAATAGAGCTATAACATTCAGTATGTATGAAAGAACCTTCCTCTCATCCTCATTGGTAACAGGAATAATTGCCTCATTTGAGTTTGCTATTTTGCTTCATACAAAGTAACAGTTCATTGATATTTTAATTCTATTTCCCTAGCTGCTAATGAGTTTGAATATGCTTTCTTATGGGTGGCTTCAATTCTATAATTCATCCAATAGGATTTTTAAAATATTCATAAATGTCTTTTGATGTGAAATATAATATATGTATTTAAAACACACATCTGGCTTTTTCTGAACATGACAAGATCATTGCACTCATGAGTCCAGAGTAACTGTAGCTGTCTGCACAAGATGAAGTCAGTCCCCATTCTGGCATGGATTGGAGGAGGGGCTTACAAAGTCTACCCCTAGCTGAGAAGCTATTGACAGTTAACGACTGCAGAGAAAGAGAACAGATTTTCTTTAGTGATATGGCCTGGTAGGTTGGACACTGGGATGCTGTCCATGTGGATGGTCTCGAACCCATGATCATAGAAACAACGTTAATTAGACTAAGTGGGTTATTAAAAGAAAGAAAACACAAGACATGGGGGAGGCAAGGTGAGGGGATCCAGGAGGAGTTGATGAGAAGAATTAGGAAGTATATTTGATCAAAATACATTGTGTGCATGGTAAAATTGTCAAGGTCTAAGAAAAAAATCTCATTAAAAATACACCTAGACCACTGTTTATTAAGCAAAATCTGTTCTACCATACAAGTCAAGAAATAGAAGACTGGTAATATCCTACCTATACACTCTTTGTTTACCTGTGTCTGCCCAATCACGTGTGCCTCCTTCCCCAGGAAATGGTCAATATTTTAATGTTAATGATAATGAGTCCCTAGGTGTTTTATATTATTTTGCCAGCAAAGTATGAACCCTAACCTTATAGTTTAGTTACAACTGTTCTGAAACTCTATAGAGGTAAAATTTTATAATGCATGTTGTAGCTGATATCTTCCCCTCAATAACATGCTTGAGAGCCAGTCAGGTTGTTTTATGTAATCCTATAGCATATACCAAATTTTATAAATATAGCACAATTTATTCATCTACCCTATTGTTGAGAGAGAATAGGATTATTTCCAATTTAAGATTACTATAGAATAGGGCTACAATGAAAAAGTAAACATAACCTTGGGAATACACTGCTCAATTGTTTTGAATACATATGTGTGTGTGTGTGTATGTGTGTGTGTGGTGTATTATGTGTGTGTGTCTGTGTGGTGCATGGGTGTGTGTGTATGTGTATGAATTTGTATGTGTGTATATGTGTGTATATGTGTGTATATGTGTGGGGTATGTGTGTGTGTCTATGTGTGTGTGGGTGTGTGTGTATGTGTGTGTGTGTCTGTGTGTGTATGTGTATATATGTGTGTGTGTGTCTGTGTGTGTATGTATATGTGTCTGTGGGGGGGCTGTGTGTGTATGTGTGTGTGAATTTGTATGTGTGTGTATATGTGTGTGTGCATGTGTATATGTGTGTGCATATGTGTGTATATGTGTGTGTATGTGTGTATATGTGTGAGGGGTGTGTGTGTCTGAGTGTGTATGTGTGTGTGTGTGTGTGGGTGTATGTGTGTGTGTGGGTGTATGTGTGTGTGTGGGTGTGTGTGTATGTGTGTGTGTGCATGTGTATGTGTATGTTTGTGTGGTGTGTGTGTTTGTATTTATGTGTGCATGTATGTGTATGTGTGTGTGTGAGTGTGTGTATGTGTGTGTGTGCATGGAACTGTTAAGTCTTGAAGAAGGCACACACTTGAATTTACTAATTCATCTCAGAGAGGTAGTCCTGCTAAGGCCATGCTCAGACAGCAGCACATATACTAGCAGTAATTTGTCCCCTCCTCCCTCTATCTACCCCCTCCTTCTTTTCTTCCTCCTCCTCCTTCTCCACCACCAATATCTCCTCTTCTCTCTCCTCCTTCTCTTCCTCTTTCTCCTTTTTCTCCTTCTTTTCCCGTTTCCTCCCATAAAAATTTCACATCATTGTGGCTACAATTAACGAGCACCTTGCTGTGCTCTTTTGGACACTATATTACTGGAGTCCCTTTTCTATTAAATACTTTCCAATGTCTCTCTTCCTCATATGGGCTATTTATTTTCCTTACTGCTTTCTCTGTTTCACTTTTGAAATTCATTTTTGGGGGAAGATCATATAGTACAATTTAATACAAATTATGTATTCCCACTCAATATCCCAGAAAACTCCAAAATGGTGTAGAGTAAAAATGTAGGAAATAAAAAAATAGAAATATTAGAAGAAATAACATGAATGTAGGAACTCTCTATTGTGTTTTAGGGAGGTTCTGACAAAGCAATGCTGAGCCATCCTCTTAAACAATCAAGCCATGTGACAGACCTGGTGTAAAGATAATTTATTGGCTGGGAAAGGGAAGGAGACCAGGAAGGGAAGGAGCCCGGGAAAGAGGTAGAGACAGAGAAAGGGGTGGGGACAAAGAAGGACAGAGTGAGAAAGACAGAGAGGAGGAAGAGGTCAACCGGGAACATGTGTAGAACAGAAAGAGTGAAGAAGAAGGAGGTAGAGAACAGGAGATGGATAGAGACAGAGAGCTAGGGTAGCCTAGCAGTTGCCTCTCACCTGGCAGATGGCGACACAAGCTGTTTCGAGGTAGTTGTTAGGCAGAGCCCAGTAGAATTGTCATAAGCTAATAATGACCATAGCTCCAAATGGAATGACAGTAAAGAAACCACAGCCCGGGTCTATAAAAACATCACAAACTTTCTGTAGGAGCAATGACAACAAATCTCCAGGAGGAAAAGCGAAAGACAAATGTCAGCCGGAATGAACAGCAGGGGTTGGGACTTTGTAAAGCAGAAAAATGTTCAAGATACTTAAAAGACTGAGAAGAAACAAAAATAGTTTAAATTACATTGCTAGAAACATGCATAACAGTTCGCAGAAAAGAAAATGAGCCAGTTGCATTTGACTGTACAAAAGACTGCGCAAATTCATTCAAATGCAAAGTGTCGCCAGGGTGACCCTATTTGACTCCTGAGACTGAGAAAGCTTAGCAAGCCACCATTTATAAAGTTACAAAAAAGTAGGCTGCTGCTAGTGAAACAGAGATCAGAATGATACAAGCCCTCCAGAGAAGAATTTTGCAATCGTGGATTAAACTATGAGCTCACAAGCAGCCGTTTCGGATCTACTAGAAGGCCACGTACACTGTATGAAAATGATGCCCTATAAACCGAATCAGAACAAACGGAAACTTTCTCTACTAAAAGACTAGCAATAACCATGTTACCCAAGGGAACAAAGACTCTGGGGTGGGACAGCTCCATACTGGTGTCCACGTGGTGTGAGGCATGACAAAAAGTCTCGCCAGAGTGTTCAACCTAACTTCATCACAAGAAAGTGATCAAATCAGAAGTCTAAGATGTGGGGTACTGTAGAGTACTATTGCTTTAGACTCTTCCAAAAGCCCAATTCAATTAAAAAAAAAAAAAACCAAAGGATGTGGGACAGTTCTAAATTTAAAAATGCTTTAACATTTGTGTGTATCATCTTATTTCAGAATGTTAGAATTGGTTATAGAAACGAGGAAACCACACAGTGGGGAAACCACGTGTAAAAACAAGCTGCTTCTGAGACCAGAATTTGTACAGAATGGGAAGTGCTGAGATGTGTCTGTCTGGATGAAGTACATCTCAGTGTACCAAACAATGAGGCAGAGAAGGGACCACACCGCCTGGCCCAGTTTGTAGAGTAGAAAGATGCCTTTCTTCTTGCCCAACCTGAGCATTATTGGTTTTAGGTTCCTTGGGCATTATTATGTCTACTTCAGCAATGGCCTCATGGACAAAATTAAAACCCCTTGAAGTCCCTTATCAAACAAACAAGCTTATTAGCTAAAAAATGTGGCTAGAGAGCTAGACGGAAATATTACTGTGCTCACCACAGCAGTGAGAGACGCCATCCAGATGTTTCCTTGGGTCATGATTGTACCAATCACCATCCCAGCAAACAAAAACTTCACAAACTAGATGTTGAACAACATACAGAAATGTGAGTAGTTATATTGGTTTGATGTTAGTTACAGAGAGCACACCTGAGCCCCTGAGATATATCCTGCCAAAAGAGGACTGATCTCCTGAACAGACAGCCCTACTGTGTTGGGAAATGCCAACAGGGAGGTGTTGAGGGAAACACAGTTAGCGGTGCTGGGCAGGTGCATTGTTCACCCCAGCAGGAACTGAGCAGAAGCAAACAGCAGCATCAGATGCCATGGAAATGAGATCACAGCACAATAGTTGTAGTAAAAGCAAAGCATGCTGGGACACATCCAGAAGGAAGAACAGCTTCTTCTCAGGCAATGCCTAGCTGTGGAGACAAATGAGTTGTTTGCTCTAGGGAAGGCTGTTCGCAGTTTCTAACAGGAGTTAAGTCCTTGAAGTAAGTGTTTGGGAACTCAGGAGGTGCTAACAACGGGATAGTGCCTCACCCCATCTCTTTTACTTCATTTACTTCAAGTGTGATCGTTTGTAATACATAAAATGAAATTTGAGAGAGCGAGCAAGAAAGGCTGTAACAGTGCATCTCTGTCCCTGCCCTAACTTAACAACCTCACGGGTATCAGATCAGCTTTTCTTGTGAATCCATGTGGCTACAGAGGCAAAAGCATTCACACGTCTTTGCAAATCTAATTGGAAATTACCTTGTAAGTCCTGTCCCTCTTTTCCTGTGAACTCTCTTTCCCTAAACCCTTGGCCACCTGCCCTACTGGGTACTCCTTGCCCAGAGCTGCTTCTGGCACCCTTGCAATCTTCAAAAGGCCCATAGTGTTAATGAAGATTTTATCTAAGATGCAATCCTTTGGTAGTGGCAAAGAGCTGTGGGTAACATGTATAGCACAATAATATATACAGCATGACAATCCCTTCAGGGTACTAAGAGTCATGTTAAAATCAGTAGCTCCTGAGAAGAGAATTAAGACTGAAGACTGGGGCCCCTACAATGGCAGCCTGTGAAACTGAGGAAGACTCTCTTATTAACCTTTGGGCCACTAAAGCCATTTAAAAGTCAATACTAGGCCTGAACTATAGCTCACTGGTAGAACACTTATTTAACATACTTGGACTCTATGTTCAATCCTTATTTGTGATTGTCCTTATTCTTTATTTTCTTTTTGTATATTTGCTTAAGAATTGCAATTATGGCTGTAGATGTGTCTCAGCAGTTAAGGGCACTTGTGTTCTTGCAAAGGACTTGCACGGTGCCTCATGACCACCTGTAACTCCAGTTCCAAGGACTTCAATGCCGTCTTCAGACTCACGTTCTTCCACTTCTGTTGGTGAGAGCCTATACTAGAGTATAGATGTATTTGTTCATGGTGAACAAAAGAGGAGCTTGTCCTTCCCCCTAAACCCCACACACACACACACACACACACACACACACACACACACACCCCATTCCCTCTTGTGAAATGTCATTTACTCCTCTCTTTGCTGAGTGTGCCCTCCCCAGCTACCTCCATGTATAAGTATTTGATCCACGATTAGTGTTAGATGCCACATGGTAAGAATAGAAAGAACTGCTTGCAGCCATCTCTCCAGCTAGGAATCTGCAGTCACCTGGGTAAAAAGGGACACCCTGGGCATCACTGATCCTGTTCACCATCTACGATAGCTGGGAAATCTGTCTGTCTATGGAATTCCTTACATTCATAGAATTCCTTACATTGATAAATCACTTATCTGTGGTAAATGTTGCATTATATATGTGGCTTAAACTATCTCAAAACTATAAGTAATATATTTTTAAGTTCTAATATGCATGTATTTTACTTTTTTTAGTTATTTGATATTGTGTTAATCCTGAGATTTGTCACAGAAAAACCAATTCCATTTTGTATCGACTTTAGAGCAAGCTTTATTAAATATTAAATACCAACCAAGAGATGGAATTTTGTCAGGATCAGTCTCCAGAATTTACTATGAGGCTTTTTTTCCCCCACAAACTACAATTCCCATCATTCCAGGAAATTACCTGGTCCATTAACATGTGGGGCTTACAGGTTAATTTGAGGCAGTACATTAGGACAAGTCACTGTTCAACTGGGGTGGGTTTTTTGTCATTAGTATATGAAATAGTACTACATCGTACAACCAACCCTGATTGATTGAAGAGTGGTGCTTAAGCCAGGGTCTTCTCTTTGTAGAAATCTGAATCAGTGCAAATACTGTGTTCAATGTATGGACAACACTTCTACATTCCATCTGTCCACACATCAGTCTTTTGCATTTCTACTGACATCCCTTCATCCAACACACACACACACAAACACACACACACACACATACACACACACACATACACACACACACATACACACACACACACACACACACACACACACACACACACACACACACAACTTATTCTGTTTCCCAGGGTCCAAAAATTGTTCTTTCCCATCCATTCTCACTTTACAACTAGGCAAATGGCAGATCTTGCCAGTAACCAAGTTTACTTATGTTCAGTTTTTGCAAGACAAAGTCTAAACTAGGTAGAATGAACACGCAAGGCCTTTCAAGACAGACTACTCCAAGCTGCTCCAGCATTTCCCTCCATCCTCTGTCCTTTCATTTGGCTGATGTTCATCTATTCTGTGGAGGCTAAGACACCATTAATAGTGAGCCATGCCTTTATTTAGTGGCACACTAAGAGGAAAAAATGACTGCCAATCAAATAGGGACATGCTGACTTAGCCCAGTTCCTCAGAGGAAAGGATCTCTAAGCAGGCATTGACTGAGGGGGGTTCTCCTGGACAATGAACGTAAGGAACCAGGGTATCAGGGCAGGCAGAAGAAGTGAGCTACAGTGGAACAGAAATAGAAACCTTGGCAGAGCCACATGAGTCTCTGAAGGTGGAGAGCCCCTACGCTGTCTCACACAAAGTCAAGGCAGCTGTACTTTTGTACCTTACATAGTCTCGGTCTGTGTAGAGTGCAGCCTTAGCGGAAGTAGCTCCCTCCAGTAGAAAGTAAATCTCAAGAATAATTGGCCAGCTGAGAGCTGACCTCTATACAGTGTTCAGGAAGACAGAGCAGGATTCACTCCATCCACTGGATTGTTCTTATGGACAATCAGTCTGACATAACTCAGCTACTGCCTGTCTGTGACTGAGTTATTTCTGCTAACATCTTTAAAGGTAGGTGGGCTTTGTTGTAGTGCAGGAGAGGAAGAATCATGAGCACAAATGATACTTTGGGGGTTATTTTGGACCATTTCCATAGTGTTTTAATGTGAAGCTTGGAAGATTATCACACAAGCAACTGCACTATTCACTTCTAAACTTCATCTTGCAAAACCGAAACTCTGTACTCACTTTGTGTTCCTTCCCTCCCATTCCTGGTCTGCAGGATCACATCAGATGCTGGTGTCCACCGTCCTGTTTTCTGTCTTTATGGATTTAACAGTTATACATAGGTGGGATCGTGTGTTGTTTATCTTCTTGTGCACATCTGCTCCACTTAGGTTCTGTCCTCACGCCTCACGCAAATATCCTTCCTTCTCAGGACCAAATATCCACTCTATGTGTGCATTACTTTTTGTTTTTCATCCATCTGCTGTAGACATTTGAATTACAGTGGCCCACCTATTGAATATCCTAAATAGTCTGCTACAAAAATGTAAAACACCTCCCTAGATGCTGAGTTCAATTTTCTCGTAGTTGGTCAGTGAACAGGATCTTCCAGCAGTTCCATTTTTAGCATCTTGAGCACCACATTTGCACTATTATGGTTCCACTGACAAAGTTCCCCATCTGCAGCCCTAATTGGTTGGTTGGTTTTGGGTACTTGCCACTAAAATTGTTCAGAGGTGATATTTCACTATGACTTCTTAACTCTCATTAATAATATTGAATGTTTTCTCATTAACTTGTTGACTTTTTGTATTCTATCTTAGAGAAAATTCTATATAAATCCCCTTCCTCTTCTCTCTACTCCATGAACCTTTCCTTGATAAGGTCTCACTATGTAGCTTTGTCTGGCCCTAAATTGGATATGGAGGTCAGGTTGGCCTTAAACTCTGCTTGCCTCTGACTGGTGAGAGCTGGGACTAAAGTTGGGTGTGGTATATGCCACCAAACCCAGACTCAGTTTACTCTTTCTTTTGCAGACAAAAATCTCACGGAGCAAGTATGGCCTTGAATTTGTGGTCTTTACCATCCAAGAGTCAGGATTGCAGGAGTGTACTTGATTTTTTTTTTTTTTTTAGAAATATAATCTTCAGACTTGGCTTACTGATATACGCCCATCATCTCAGCACTCAGGAGGCAGAGACAAGAGAATTACAAGTTCAATGTCAACCTGGTTTACATACCAGCAAGGCTTAGAACTTTACATAGCAATGCTTTCTCAAAAGTAAGAAGGAAGAAAAATAAAATCCTAAGATTTGTTTTCAGCTGTGCCAGTTTTTCTTTAAGATAAAACAAAATTTTCATCTCCGTCTTATAGTATGATTCTCATCCTTAAGAAATCCCTTACACTCACTGCTAAAATCATTAAGCAATGTCCTCGATTTAATCTTTAAGGTTGACTAGCCAGCACTGAGTCACTGTAATCTTCGGGGTCAGACAGGAAAAGAATTGACGTCATTGCCAAATACCACTGCATAAGAATCTGAGAGCATGGCAGCTGAATGACACAGTTGTGTGATCAGGTGTAATGAGCAACAGCCCTGGCCAGGCAAGCTAGAAGGCCTTGGCTCTTCCCTTACCCCTAAGAATGCCCTGGTGAGGTTCGAGGAGCTGTGACTCTCTCTGACATAAACCATCTCAGTGCGTTATCAAGATGTTTCCTCTCTCACACAAGCCAGCTAGCTGGGGACAAGTGATGACTTGGCACGTGGTATGCTCCAGGGACAAATGAAGTAGGGGATGTATCACACAAAGGGGCTTCCACCACAAGTCTCAGCCCGGTAAGCAGCTAAAAACAGAGCCACATAAAAATAAACCTTCAACTTCTCACCCCAAACAATAAAGATGGTTTCCAGAAAATGATACAATCTGAACGGCCTTGAACTTAGCTGGCTCCTTTCTCTGGCTTTTACTTTTCAAAATAAAAAACAAAGAAGAAAGAAAGAAAGAAAGTAGACCTATTGGCCAAGTTAGTTTGTATCACTAAACTGTAACACAGAGCAAAACAGCTACAAGGCAGGAACTGCGGTATCGGGTGCATTTGAAACAGTTACTATTATTTACTAACTTCCTCTCCCAAATGAATGTAAACATTTCCATGGCAGAAAGTGATAACAACATCCAGCTCAACTTCTTTTCTGCAGTCAGGCCTGGAACTCACATTTCAGCTTCTGCCTCCTAAGAGAAGGCTTACAGTATTTATGGGCGCACTGTCATGCCTAGCTTACAAGCCAGCGGTTTTTTCCCCCTTTTTTATTAAAGGATTTTTTTATTTTTGAGATTATAGTATAATTGCATCATTTGCCTTTCTATATGGCCCTTGCTCTCTTTCAAACTCGTGGCCCATTTTTCTTTATTTATTGTTATATTCATATATGTATGTGCATATATATTCATAAATATGTAAACACAACTTGATCAGTCTATATAATGTTATTTGTATGTTTACATTTCAGAGTTGTTCAGTATTGGATAACCTACTGGTGTGCTCTTCCCTGGGGAAAGCTGCTGTCACTTCCCCCTTGCTGTCACATCCCTCCTGTCACAATCCAGTTTTAGTAATCTACATCAAAAAACCCCAGTTCCAATCACAGATAACTTTCTCTCTTTTCTCTTCCTTCTCTTTCTCTGCAGACTCCTCCAAGTTAAATAAAAGAAAGGAAAACCATGAGATGGTTGTCTGAGGTTGGAGATGCAGGTAAGCATATTCATCTAAATGTCTCAAGGGCCGACAATACAGTGTGTACAGGCAAACCCAGGGACCAGCGGTAATTCATAAAGAATCATGCATTAAGAACAGCATGAACCTGGAGGCAATTCACAGCCCCAAAATACTATTCTAAAGTATTGCTATTTGTCCTGGATGTCTGTTTCACTCCATAAGGCAGGAGCAACACGTATGTACCTTTGATTCTCACAAAAGGGAAGACCCAAGCTGCCCCTGAACCTTCACAGACTCTGCAGGAAGGCACCAAAGGTCTAGGTGCAAATGTATGTCTGTTGTCATTATCGAACTCTCAGCCTGTCCAGTCCCCAAACCATTCTAAGGCCCTGGCCACATCTGGGAGGAAGTGAACAAGGAAGATCACAAGCTTCCAACCACAGCCCAAGTTTTAACAAGGAGCAGTTCTGACAGTTGTGCAGAAAAGCATGGAAAGGCCCTTCCAACCTCCGTCCCAGATGGAACTCCGCCCACTGTGTCTTCATTGGTTGTTCTAGAAGATTGACATGCTCAGGTGAACAGATGCTGAGACTGGAGAGAGAGGAGCACAGAGTCACCCAGGAAGTATAGGAGAGCAGGACTGAATACACCCCCCAGACTACTTTTTGCTTAAAACAACTGTTCTCCTCTGTGTGCGGAAAATGTTAAAACCATCGCAGTCCTAGAAAATAGGCAAATAGTTTTAAATCTACATACAGTTGGTGGGCAAGACTGTTTTAGGAATAGATTCTCTGCGGGTGTGAACAGATTGAGATGAGATCCTGTGTGATTAAAACGGGTCTAAATTCAACATGACTGACCCCCTGAAAAGAGAGGTTGAGACACGACACAAACACACACACAATTAAATGTAACAACGAAAACCGTTCCTCTCAAACCAAATGGTCTTGTGCAAAGCATACAGTGTTCATTTACAGCTTTGTTTTCAAGACAAGGCTTCCTTGTGTAGCCCTGGCTGTCTGGGAACTCGCTCTGGCTGGCCTCAAATTCACAAATCTACCTGCCTCTTCCTCCTTAGTGCTAGTGAGAATTAAAGGCATGTGCCATTTATTTACTATATTTGTAAATCAGATTTTAAATTTTTGAACCTTTAATAATAATAATAATAATAATAATAATAATAATAATAATGACCTTGATAATAATAACCGGAAAATAATTCAGGGATGTTTCAAATTGCAGCACTGGGGCTTTCCCCCTTTCCCTTCCTTTATTTATTTATTTATTTATTTATTTTTATTAACTTGAGTATTTCTTATGGGTGTTCCCCTCCCAACCCTCCCACCATTGCCGCCCTCCCCCCATAGACTAGTTCACTGGGGGTTCAGTCTTAGCAGGACCCAGGGCTTCCCCTTCCGCTGGTGCTCTTACTAGGATATTCATTGCTACCTATGGGGTCAGAGTCCAGGGTCAGTCCATGTATAGTCTTTAGGTAGTGGCTTAGTCCCTGGAAGCTCTGGTTGCTTGGCATTGTTGTACTTTTGGGGTCTCGAGCCCCTTCAAGCTCTTCCAGTTCTTTCTCTGATTCCTTCAATAGGGGACCTATTCTCAGTTCAGTGGTTTGCTGCTGGCATTCGCCTCTGTATTTGCTGTATTCTAGCTGTGTCTCTCAGGAGCGATCTACATCCGGCTCCTGTCGGTCTGCACTTCTTTGCTTCATCCATCTTGTCTAATTGGGTGGCTGTATATGTATGGGCCACATGTGGGGCAGTCTCTGAATGGGAGTTCCTTCAGTCTCTGTTTTAATCTTTGCCTCTCCCTTCCCTGCCAAGGGTATTCTTTTTCCTCATTTAAAGAAGGAGTGAAGCATTCACATTTTGATCATCCGTCTTGAGTTTCGTTTGTTCTAGGGATCTAGGGTAATTCAAGCATTTGGGCTAATAGCCACTTATCAATGAGTGCATACCATGTATGTCTTTCTGTGATTGGGTTAGTTCACTCAGGATGATATTTTCCAGTTCCAACCATTTGCCTACGAATTTCATAAACTCGTTGTTTTTGATAGCTGAGTAGTATTCCATTGTGTAGATGTACCACATTTTCTGTATCCATTCCTCTGTTGAAGGGCATCTGGGTTCTTTCCATTTTCTGGCTATTATAAATAAGGCTGCGATGAACATAGTGGAGCACGTGTCTCTTTTATATGTTGAGGCATCTTTTGGGTATATGCCCAAGAGAGGTATAGCTGGATCCTCAGGCAGTTCAATGTCCAATTTTCTGAGGAACCTCCAGACTGATTTCCAGAATGGTTTTACAAGTCTGCAATCCCACCAACAATGGAGGAGTGTTCCTCTTTCTCCACATCCTCGCCAGCATCTGCTGTCACCTGAGTTTTTGATCTTAGCCATTCTCACTGGTGTGAGGTGAAATCTCAGGGTTGTTTTGATTTGCATTTCCCTTATGACTAAAGATGTTGAACATTTCTTTAGGTGTTTCTCAGCCATTCGGCATTCCTCAGCTGTGAATTCTTTGTTTAGCTCTGAACCCCATTTTTTAATAGGGTTATTTGTTTCCCTGCGGTCTAACTTCTTGAGTTCTTTGTATATTTTGGATATAAGGCCTCTATCTGTTGTAGGGTTGGTAAAGATCTTTTCCCAATCTGTTGGTTGCCGTTTTGTCCTAACCACAGTGTCCTTTGCCTTACAGAAGCTTTGCAGTTTTATGAGATCCCATTTGTCAATTCTTGATCTTAGAGCATAAGCCATTGGTGTTTTGTTCAGGAAATTTTTTCCAGTGCCCATGTGTTCCAGATGCTTCCCTAGTTTTTCTTCTATTAGTTTGAGTGTGTCTGGTTTGATGTGGAGGTCCTTGATCCACTTCGACTTAAGCTTTGTACAGGGTGATAAGCATGGATCGATCTGCATTCTTCTACATGTTGCCCTCCAGTTGAACCAGCACCATTTGCTGAAAATGCTATCTTTTTTCCATTGGATGGTTTTGGCTCCTTTGTCAAAAATCAAGTGACCATAGGTGTGTGGGTTCATTTCTGGGTCTTCAATTCTATTCCATTGGTCTATCTGTCTGTCCCTGTACCAATACCATGCAGTTTTTATCACTATTGCTCTGTAATACTGCTTGAGTTCAGGGATAGTGATTCCCCCTGAAGTCCTTTTATTGTTGAGGATAGCTTTAGCTATCCTGGGTTTTTTTGTTATTCCAGATGAATTTGCAAATTGTTCTGTCTAACTCTTTGAAGAATTGGATTGGTATTTTGATGGGGATTGCATTGAATCTGTAGATTGCTTTTGGTAAAATGGCCATTTTTACTATATTAATCCTGCCAATCCATGAGCATGGGAGATCTTTCCATCTTCTGAGGTCTTCTTCAATTTCTTTCTTCAGTGTCTTGAAGTTCTTATTGTACAGATCTTTTACTTGCTTGGTTAAAGTCACACCGAGGTACTTTATATTATTTGGGTCTATTATGAAGGGTGTCGTTTCCCTAATTTCTTTCTCGGCTTGTTTCTCTTTTGTATAGAGGAAGGCAACTGATTTATTTGAGTTAATTTTATACCCAGCCACTTTGCTGAAGTTGTTTATCAGCTTTAGTAGTTCTCTGGTGGAACTTTTGGGATCACTTAAATATACTATCATATCATCTGCAAATAGTGATATTTTGACCTCTTCTTTTCCGATCTGTATCCCTTTGATCTCCTTTTGTTGTCTGATTGCTCTGGCTAGAACTTCAAGAACTATATTGAATAAGTAGGGAGAGAGTGGGCAGCCTTGTCTAGTCCCTGATTTTAGTGGGATTGCTTCAAGTTTCTCTCCATTTAGTTTAATGTTAGCAACTGGTTTGCTGTATATGGCTTTTACTATGTTTAGGTATGGGCCTTGAATTCCTATTCTTTCCAGGACTTTTATCATGAAGGGGTGTTGAATTTTGTCAAATGCTTTCTCAGCATCTAATGAAATGATCATGTGGTTCTGTTCTTTCAGTTTGTTTATATGATGGATCACGTTGATGGTTTTCCGTATATTAAACCATCCCTGCATGCCTGGGATGAAGCCTACTTGATCATGGTGGATGATTGTTTTGATGTGCTCTTGAATTCGGTTTGCCAGAATTTTATTGAGTATTTTTGCGTCGATATTCATAAGGGAAATTGGTCTGAAGTTCTCTTTCTTTGTTGTGTCTTTGTGTGGTTTAGGTATAAGAGTAATTGTAGCTTCGTAGAAGGAATTCGGTAGGGCTCCATCTGTTTCAATTTTGTGGAATAGTTTGGATAATATTGGTATGAGGTCTTCTATGAAGGTTTGATAGAATTCTGCACTAAACCCATCTGGACCTGGGCTCTTTTTGGTTGGGAGACCTTTAATGACTGCTTCTATTTCCTTAGGAGTTATGGGGTTGTTTAACTGGTTTATCTGTTCCTGATTTAACTTCGATACCTGGTATCTGTCTAGGAAATTGTCCATTTCCTGAAGATTTTCAAATTTTGTTGAATATAGGTTTTTATAGTAAGATCTGATGATTTTTTGAATTTCCTCTGAATCTGTAGTTATGTCTCCCTTTTCATTTCTGATTTTGTTAATTTGGACGCACTCTCTGTGTCCTCTCGTTAGTCTGGCTAAGGGTTTATCTATCTTGTTGATTTTCTCAAAGAACCAACTTTTGGTCCTGTTGATTCTTTCTATGGTCCTTTTTGTTTCTACTTGGTTGATTTCAGCTCTGAGTTTGATTATTTCCTGCCTTCTACTCCTCCTGGGTGTATTTGCTTCTTTTTGTTCTAGAGCTTTTAGGTGTGCTGTCAAGCTGCTGACATATGCTCTTTCCTGTTTCTTTCTGCAGGCACTCAGCGCTATGAGTTTTCCTCTTAGCACAGCTTTCATTGTGTCCCATAAGTTTGAGTATGTTGTATCTTCATTTTCATTAAATTCTAAAAAGTTTTTAATTTCTTTCTTTATTTCTTCCTTGACCAGGTTATCATTGAGTAGAGCATTGTTCAATTTCCACGTATATGTGGGCATTCTTCCCTTATTGTTATTGAAGACCAGTTTTAGGCCGTGGTGGTCCGATAGCACGCATGGGATTATTTCTATCTTTCTGTACCTGTTGAGGCTCGTTTTTTGACCAATTATATGGTCAATTTTGGAGAAAGTACCATGAGGAGCTGAGAAGAAGGTATATCCTTTTGCTTTAGGATAGAATGTTCTATAAATATCCGTTAAGTCCATTTGGCTCATGACTTCTCTTAGTCTGTCGACATCACTGTTTAATTTCTGTTTCCATGATCTGTCCATTGATGAGAGTGGGGTGTTGAAATCTCCCACTATTATTGTGTGAGGTGCAATGTGTGTTTTGAGCTTTAGTAAGGTTTCTTTTACGTATGTAGGTGCCCTTGTATTTGGGGCATAGATATTTAGGATTGAGAGTTCATCTTGGTGGATTTTTCCTTTGATGAATATGAAGTGTCCTTCCTTATCTTTTTTGATGACTTTTAGTTGGAAATTGATTTTATTTGATATTAGAATGGCTACTCCAGCTTGCTTCTTCTGACCATTTGCTTGGAAAGTTGTTTTCCAGCCTTTCACTCTGAGGTAGTGTCTGTCTTTGTCTCTGAGGTGTGTTTCCTGTAGGCAGCAGAATGCAGGGTCCTCGTTGCGTATCCAGTTTGTTAATCTATGTCTTTTTATTGGGGAGTTGAGGCCATTGATATTGAGAGATATTAAGGAATAGTGATTATTGTTTCCCTTTATATTCATATTTGGATGTGAGGTTATGTTTGTGTGCTTTCATTCTCTTTGTTTTGTTGCCAAGACGATTAGTTTCTTGCTTCTTCTGGGGTATAGCTTGCCTCCTTATGTTGGGCTTTACCATTTATTATCCTTTGTAGTGCTGGATTTGTAGAAAGATATTGTGTAAATTTGGTTTTGTCATGGAATATCTTGGTTTCTCCATCAATGTTAATTGAGAGTTTTGCTGGATACAGTAACCTGGGCTGGCATTTGTGTTCTCTTAGGGTCTGTATGACATCAGTCCAGGATCTTCTGGCCTTCATAGTTTCTGGCGAGAAGTCTGGTGTGATTCTGATAGGTCTCCCTTTATATGTTACTTGACCTTTTTCCCTTACTGCTTTTAATATTCTTTCTTTATTTTGTGCGTTTGGTGTTTTGACAATTATGTGACGGGAGGTGTTTCTTTTCTGGTCCAATCTATTTGGAGTTCTGTAGGCTTCTTGTATGCCTATGGGTATCTCTTTTTTTAGGTTAGGGAAGTTTTCTTCTATGATTTTGTTGAAGATATTTACTGGTCCTTTGAGCTGGGAGTCTTCACTCTCTTCTATACCTATTATCCTTAGGTTTGATCTTCTCATTGAGTCCTGGATTTCCTGTATGTTTTGGACCAGTAGCTTTTTCCGCTTTACATTATCTTTGACAGTTGAGTCAATGATTTCTATGGAATCTTCTGCTCCTGAGATTCTCTCTTCCATCTCTTGTATTCTGTTGGTGAAGCTTGTATCTACAGCTCCTTGTCTCTTCTTTTGGTTTTCTATATCCAGGGTTGTTTCCATGTGTTCTTTCTTGATTGCTTCTATTTCCATTTTTAATTCCTTCATCTGTTTGATTGTGTTTTCCTGGAATTCTTTCAGGGATTTTTGCCATTCCTCTCTGTAGGCCTCTACTTGTTTATTAATGATTTCCTGTGTTTCCCTAAGTGTGTTCATGTCTTTCTTGAAGTCCTCCAGCATCATGATCAAATATGATTTTGAAACTAGATCTTGCTTTTCTGGTGTGTTTGGATATTCCATGTTTGTTTTGGCGGGAGAATTGGGCTCCGATGATGGCATGCAGTCTTGGTTTCTGTTGCTTGGGTTCCTGCGCTTGCCTCTCGCCATCAGATTATCTCTAGTGTTACTTTGTTCTGCTATTTCTGACAGTGGCTAGACTGACCTATAAGCCTGTGTGTCAGGAGTGCTGTAGACCTGTTTTCCTCTCTTTCAGTCAGTTATGGGGACAGTGTGTTCTGCTTTCCGGCGTGTAGTTTTTCCTCTCTACAGGTCTTCAGCTGTTCCTGTGGGCCTGTGTCTTGAGTTCACCAGGCAGCTTTCTTGCAGCAGAAAATTTGGTCTTACCTGTGGTCCCGAAGCTCAGGTTCGCTCGTGGGGTGCTGCCCAGGGGCTCTCTGCAGCGGCAGCAACCAGGAAGACCTGTGCCGCCCCTTCCGGGAGCTTCAGTGCACCAGGGTTCCAGATGGTCTTTGGCTTTTTCCTCTGGCGTCCGAGATGTGTGTGCAGGGAGCAGTCTCTTCTGGTTTCCCAGGCTTGTCTGCCTCTCTGAAGGTTTAGCTCTCCCTCCCACGGGATTTGGGTGCAGAGAACTGTTTATCCGGTCTGTTTCTTTCAGGTTCCGGCGGTGTCTCAGGCGCAGAAGTCCTGCCGCTCCTGGGCCCTCCCCCACGGGAGCCCAGAGGCCTTATACAGTTTCCTCTTGGGCCAGGGATGTGGGCAGGGGTGAGCAGTGTTGGTGGTCTCTTCCGCTCTGCAGCCTCAGGAGTGCCCACCTGACCAGGCGGTTGGGTCTCTCTCTCACCGGGTCTGGGAGCAGAGAGCTGCTGCGGGCCGGGCCCCTTCCTTTATTTTTATTGTACACTTTTAATTTAATTGCACTGATTGTTGATTACGATTCCTGCTCTTAGAGAAAATAGAAAATCACACACCCCTCATCTCCAACATGTGCTGCAGCCTTTTATCATTAGCTAAGTTTTCTAGGAGATATGCTGGTCTCTTAAAATAACTGGGGTTTTATTCATTTCTTCTTATTCTTACTCAATTTTGCTTTTCAATTTTCTAAAAACACACATTCCTGTCACTCGTGCCGTCAGCCACTGGGTGACAGGCTGATGAAAGATGCCTGGGTTAGTACAGGCCCTCCAGTAAAATGGTGACTGCGTTGGTGGGCATCAGAACCTTCATCTCCAACACTCCAACACTGAGAACATGCACATTGTCACTGATAAGAGGCTCATAGAAAAGACGATGGAACACTGAGAAAGCTGAGGCTAGCCTCTGACTCAGGGTAAGTCCTCAAAAATAGCATTATCTTGGGCAGTGGTTCTCAACCTTCCTAATTCTGTGACCCCTTAATACAGTTCCTCATGTTGGGGTGACCCCCAAACATAAAACTATTTTTGTTGCTACTTCACAACTTTAATTTTGCTACTGTTATAATTCATAATGTAAATATTTTTCGGAGATAGAAGTTTGCAAAGGACTTGTGACCCACAGGTTGAGAACCACTGATTTAGGGCGATGTCATCTACAACAATAGTGGTATGACGAAAGGGGAATACTCATCTTTGATATGTTTCATATTTCTGGCTACAGAATGTATTTAACATTCATGTTTCCAAATACTTATTTTTATGTGAACTAATGGTCTCTGACTCATTTTTCAACTTACATCTTTTCCATTTTGCAGTAGTAGAGCAGTCTGCATTCTGCAGAAATGGTGCTTTTAATTTTTAATTTCTTTATTTTATGTCTCGTTTTTCAGGATACAGTCTCATATGGTCAAAGCTGGCCTTGAACTCAAAATACATATGCCTCAACCTCCCAAGTACTGGAATAACAGATGTGAGCCTGTTCTGGATTTCAAATTGTGCTCTTTCCCCAGTTCAGCAATAACTGGGTAGTCATTTCTTTAGGACTGAGTGGCAGAATCAAGTGGGGTTTCCAGTGAGCTGTACAACCAAGAGCAGAAACAATCAGAAGTCTGGTCCAGGAGCTAGGGTATGATTCTTGGCTTCATTAGGACACAACCCCATTGTCATTCCCAGGCATTTGTCTGGAGAACTATTATGAAATAATTTTTAAGACAGTCATTTAGGTTAAAAAAAAAACAAGGATAGTTGTATTTGATTTTATGTCTCATATTTGATATTGCATCATAACTTTGGGTTCAGTGAGAGATTTTGTCTCAAAAAAAAAATAAGATGAACAGCGACTGAACACCAACATCTGGCTTTCTCATGTATAGGCTCATCCATGAACACAAAGCAGATAGTTCAGCTTCTCTAATAAAGTGTGCCCAGCCATTCTGATTTCTCTCTATATTATCTATTGTCACTTTCAATAGCAAAGTGGAATAGACAGAAGGAAAAAATGCATGGCCAGGCCTGGTGACAACTCACCTTTAATCCCAAATGGAGGCAAAGACAGATAGATCTCTGTGAGTTCGAGGCCAGCCTAAACTACATAGAAAGTGCCAGAACAGCTAAGGCTACATAGAGATACCCTGTCTCAAACAAACAAAACAGAGAAAGAGTGAAAACACATGACTCACACAGTCTGAAAGAGCAACTATCTGGCCCTCTATATACATGTTTGTGTGTGTATGTTTGTGTGTGTGTGTGTGTCTGTGTGTTCCTCATTCCCAAATCATAGTTCTTCTTTCCTTCCCTTCTTAAAAATAATGAGAATCATATCACAACATTTCTATGGACCTGTGGGGTGACAAGCTGTGAAAGGTACCTTGATTCCTGGTTGAGATAGGTCAAATCCTCAGGTAACCCTAAAAGTGACGGCAGGTGCATTCCCAGTCTCCCAGATCAAGGCCTCACTAACTGCAGCCCCCACAAACCCCTGTAGAGAGGTTTGAAACAGACCAGTCATGTAGGTCAATGCCCCACACCCCTCCTCCACAGCTGAGGACATGGCCACAGGTTACATAGGCTCAAGACAGATCAGTCATAGAAACAGGACCATATCCCAGAATATGTAGATGAGGTCTTCCCAAACTCTCAAGCCAAACCAATAGAAAGTACCTGCTGTCAGACACTGACCCATTCCAAAAACTGTATTTAAGAGTCGTATTCAAAATTAAAGGTGTGCAGGAATTATTCCATCATCTGAGAGCTTCTGTCATAAGAACTGTAACACTAACACTGTTGCTTGGGGAAAGAGATCTGCTCTCCCAGAAATCACTGCCAAAAGCTCCCTGGCACCCCTCGCCGGCTAGTCAGTCTCCTGCTGGCTCAGCCCTGCCTGGGCAACCAAAGCGCCAGTGGCAGAAAGGAACAGAACCAGCAATGGAGGTGGGAAAGCTGTTCCCCCTCCCTGCCTGAGTTCTCTCCTCCCTCACCTGAACTCATGCACCTAACTGGGCAAGAGATCACTGTAGAAAGCCCCCCAGCTCCAGATCCCTAAAAGGACCCACTGTGTGACAACATTTTACTTTAAGGGGACACTGTAAGTAGAAAATTCAGCAAGTGTAGGCAGCTTAGATCATGGAAGTCTCTGGTCCATCCATGACAAGACCTTAGAGAGGTCACACTCTAAGTTTTGGCTTTTTCTAAGCAACACACAGGTCATCTTCAGAACAACCCAGTTCATAATTCTCTGTGCCCTCTTCGTTATGCTTGTGGTTTGAGCCAGAGTAGTTGTCCAGAAAGTTAACCAACAGTCTTTGTGGTCTTAGAACAGCATGGTCAAAGGTCTACTCACTATGAGTCAAGCATTTAATGTGCAACCTTTACTTCACAATGCATTTGTGCACAAATATGTAATCTCCAGTGGTAAGCAAAGAAGAGACAGACACCTAAGCCCTGCTATGGTATAAGTGTACGATTTGTTGTGAAGAACACTTATTGTTTCCACCTAGGAGAATGATTCCATGCTTCTTCCTTACAAGCCCAAACTGAAGGAGTGCCCTATATCTGCTCTTGTGTTCTTCCAAGTCTATTCCCTTATTTCCCGAAACATAGATTTGAGAGTTGGTCCTAGTTAGTTTTGTGTCAATATGACATACATGAGAATAAGGACCCTCAGTTGAAGAATTGCCTTGATCAGACTGGCCTGTGGACATTTACTTTATTGATGATTGACACGATGACTGAGATAGACATGGAAGTGCCCAGCTCACAGTGAGAGGTACCATTCCTAGGCAAATGGTCCTGGGGTTGTTAAACAAGCCCAAGGGAGCAAGCCAGTAAGCACTGCTCCTCCATGGTCATTGTTATAGTTCTTGTCTCCATGTTCCTGCCTTGAGTTCCTGCTTTGCATTTGGCTTCTCCTGATGATGGACTGTGATGTGGGAGTATGAACCAAATACTCACCCACCCACTAGTTTATTTGGTCAGTGTTTTTTCACAGCAACAGAGCATACCTCTCAATAGCCAAGTTACACCGGGATCTTTACACCCTTCAGGTAAAAAGCTCAAAGACTGTACTTACTGATTGAAAGTTTGATGGGAATGAAATAAAAGGAACTGTATGCCCTGCATCTGCAGAAAGTTCTTGACCAACCTTTTGTAAACAGGGCACTCACAGAGCATGAAGTTTGGCATTTTTACAATTCCCCAGGTCTGCCAATCTCTGTTCTATATATAAAACAAACGCTCAAACTATATGTAGGCGCTGGGAATTCAGACTCAAGTTCTCATTCTTGCACAGCAAGCACTACCCACTCAGCCAACTCTTTAGCCCCAAGTTCCAAAGACTTTGTATAAAAGGCAAGAAATGGAAGGATCTGTCATTAAGAGGAGTCAGGGGGAGCAGGGCTCGCCTTGAGTTTCTGGAAGTCTGTGGGAGAACAGAGAGGGAACATAATTCACCAAGAGGGTTTAACTCCAGAGAAACTTAAACACTACCTAGAAAATGCCTTTCAAAGTCAGAGTTAGAACAACTAAAGAAATCTTTGATTTTTTTTTACATAAAATATATTTGAAAGATTCTTAATTCCACCTGTCTTATTTTCTTAGGAGGCAAAAATATGTAAGATGTTTTTGCAGGTACTTTTCAGTACCTATGGTATTCTGGGAGAGAAATTCTTATCTTGGCTCTGTTGTTTACAAGATAGGTAACTAAGTATAAACCTGACTTCCCTGTGCCTCTCTTCGGCATAAAATGAAGATAACTAGATTGTGACGATTGAACGTGAAAATAAACGTAATGTACTGAAAGGCCAAGCACCCCAACTGCCACCTGCACCGCCATGATGAAGCCGCCAGATGCCTAGGCTCCGACTAAGCATGGTTTAGACCCAACAGTTGCTGTAACAGGAAGAGGGAACCTTTAGAGCCCAGAGCGGAGCAAACTCGACTGAGTGACACGGGCATTCCAGTCAGCATTTATGCTATCATTAGCACTTCCGTAAAGGATGAATAGCTAATGCTCAGGCGGCTAGAGATCATGCTTGGAAGGCATTTTCAGGAATAGACTGGCTTCTGTTTTTCTCCTCATTCCTTCTACCTTCACAGGGAGAAGAAAAGGTGATCCTACTCTTGGATCCCTCGCTGTGTATTCCAAGGGTCCTGAAGATCAGGATGTGGCTCCAGTTTGGTCATAACTAAGAATATGCCACGAATAATACAATTTGCATTAGTGGGAAAAATGCACTCAATCAACTACCATCCAGACAACCATCCAACTTATAAAATATGTTGTCATTCCAAGAAAACTCTTAGTAAAACAAAGATTTTAAAGAGCTGGATCTCGGGGCTGGAGAGAGAGCTCAGCGGTTAAGAGCAATGGCAGTTTTTCCAGAGGTCCTGAGTTCAATTCCCAGCAACCACATGATGGTTCACAACCATCTGTAATTGGATCAGATGCTCTCTTCTGAAGATAGCTACAGTGTCTTTAAAAAAAACTTTAAAAAAAGAGTTGAATCTCTTTAGTGTTATTATCAAATATGAGTCTTGGTTTTCAGCTACAGTTCATGGTCATTATCCACACACATTGTTCCTATAAAGCACATATATATATGCTTATAAAATAACTGCAAAAATGGTCTTGTAGAAAATTATAACACTGGATATCAATACTGTGTTCAGGTTTATGCTACAAGCCTTTTAAGAAGCCTCTCTCTCTGGTAGATTAAATTTTTTGGAAAACTCAGATCAATATGTTCCCCTATGAGATGAAAAGAATAAGAGTGTTTATCGGATACAGTCAATTGTTTGGCCTGGAGTCTCATTATAGGCCTGGAGAAACTGGGGAGCAAACGTATTGAAGCTGACCCGCTTTACGGTCACAATGTACTCCTCCTCATTTTAACACAGCCAGGAAAAGCCTTGCTGTGCTTTAAGTTGTCAAACTACTGAAGCTTTAGGTGATGAATCTACTACTTATAAACAAGAGGCTGTGCTCATTCGTATAAGTAGAAGGCATGAAAGCTTTCTTCATCTTAAACACTATGACCTACTAAAGAGGACTGTAAAAAGATTAGGACTGTGCTCCAAACTTTGTCTCCAAATTTCCTTCTATGAATACTTTTGTTCCCCCTCTAAGAAGGACTGAAGCATCCACACTTTGGTCTTCCTTCTTCTTGAGCTTCATGTGGTCTATGGATTGTATCTTGGGTAATATCCGAGCTTTTGGGCTAATATCCACTTACCAGTGAGTACATACCATATATGTATTTTTGTAAGTGGGTTACCTCACTCAGGGTGATATTCTCTAGTTCCATCCATTTGCCTTCATGAATTTCATGAAGTCATTGTTTTTAATAGCTGAGTAGTACTCCATTGTGTAGATGTTCCACATTTTCTGTATCTATTGTTGTATCTATATAGCTTCTGGCTATTATAAATAAGGCTGCTATGATCCAGCCCATACACATACAACCACCAAACCCAGACAATATTGCTGATGCCAAGAAGTGCATTCTGACAGGAGCCTGATATAGCAGTCTCCTGAGAGGATCTGCTAGAGCATGACAAATACAGAGGCAGATGCTAGCAGCCAATCAATGAACTGAGAATAGGGTCTCCATTGAAGGAGTTAGAGAAAGGATTGAAGGAGCTGAAGGGGTTTGCAACCCCATAAGAACAACAATACCAAGCAGCCAGAGCTCCCAGGGACTAAACCACCATCCAAAGACTACACATGGACAGACCCATGGCTCCTGCTGCCTATGTAGCAGAGGATGGCCTTGTTGGGCACCAATGGGTGGAGAAGCCCTTGGCCATGCCAAGGCTCGACCCCCCAGTGTAAGGGAATGTCAGGGCGGGGAGGTGGGAAGGGGTTTGTGGATGGGTAGGGGAATACCCTCGTAGAAGAAAAGGGAGGGATGGGATAGGGGGTTTATGGACAGGAAACCGGGAAAAGGGATAACATTTAAAATGTAAGTTAAAAATATCCAATTTAAAAAAAAAAAAAGACTGTGCTACAAATGCTGCACTTCATCAAACAAGGTCGACTGAGAATCACCAGAAGTGCAAAGATGTGAAATCATGAGAAGATGGCAGGCAGGTCCAATAATCAAACACACACACACACACACACACACACACACACACACACACACACAGAGAGAGAGAGAGAGAGAGAGAGAGAGAGAGAGAGAGAGAGAGAGAGAGAGAGTCAGAATAAGCTGGGCTGCTTAAAGAACCAGGGTGCAAAGCTATCCTTCTCAATGGGTATTATGTCCTATCAAGGCCATTGTTTGACAGAGCCCAAGCCTGACAATGTCCCATTGTGGCAGATGCAAGTGAGAGTTCCAGGTCTCTCCCTTCATTTTCAGCCGTGAGAGTTCAGCCATCCTCCTGTGGGCTGCTCTGCACATACACTATGTCTGGACTGCCGGCACACACCACAGAAGCCCTGACCAGGTTTGGAGATATTGGAAATCTTTGTCCTTGTTCTGATTTTGATAAAATATAACGACTACTGCAATCATTCCCAGAGAAATGACATAGGAAAAGTCGTCTGTAGAACTCCCTCCTCGAGCCTCCTGTTTTCCTACAAAGCCATGATTGGAGCTACAAGGATATACCACAGACAGAAGATGCTCAGAGGATTTTGTACAAATATATGATGGCTTGAAATCTCCATTTTTAAAAGGAACTTGAAGACCAGCTCCAGTTACTTGCAAGAGGTTTGTTTGGCTTAGCTAAACCTGAAATGGATAGTTAATCACTGCATGGATTTTTTTTTTTAATGCTTCATGAATTTGCATGTCACTCTTGAGCTCTTTGTCTCGTTCCAATTTTATTATGTCTGCTGCTCAGTGAACATCACTGAATGCATTTTTAGTTCCTGGCCTAAAACAACAAAACCTATAGGCACACAACTACTAGCTGTAGTTCTTGATTTCTGCATCACGTGAGATCTTTGTAACTTGCACTATTCATAGAAGAACGGTAAGAAGCTTACTGTAAATGGCTACTAAGGTGTCACAATGAACATTTTTCTATCCAAACCTAATTTTGGATAACAAGACAGTGACCTTTTCTAAAATTATTAAGAATTTCACAGTGCAAGTTGTCTTATTTTTAATCTGTACATCTATGCTGTGCATTTTTTAAAAGTCCTTAGGCTCCAAATCTTAATCTATACCAACCTCCTGGTTCATTGAGGTGTCATCCTTTTTCCTGATTGTAAAAGACACATATATGCACTATTTCTGACCAAATGTCACATGAAACTTAGACAAATATGGAGTCATAATCCTTCTCTTGACTTCATCGAAACTGTGAAATAGAGTGTGTATTGGGCTATCTTTTCTGCTTAAGAAAACTCTGGTGCTTTTCCCTACCTCTGTATTAATGCCTTTTCTTCCTCTAGCCCTTCTGGGGTTTTAGTAAATGATCAACTCACACCAAGACTTCATAGATTCCCATATTGCACCCAGAATTTCTCTGAACTTAAGTCAGCTCAGCCAAAGTAGAAAGTGACAGTCAAGGCGGAACCCGTACTAGACTCTGATAATACAAAATAAATGAGTCCTGTCTCTTACGGGTCTTTCAATCTTGTGAGTGGATTTGAATTTTAATAAAGGGAAATCAATGCTGATCAAAGCATATGCTAGGGAGGGAGTCTGGGGAGAGGGGCAAGAGAGAGCTGAGTATTCAGCTAGATGAGAGTGGCTGACATCAAATGCAATTCCCTGTGAGTGCTGAGACTGTGGACCTTCAGCTGCTCTCTAAACATTCTAGTGCAAACAGATCACATTCTGTTGGAGGTGAGAGACCAGTGGCCTGGGCTTCCATTAACTGTCTCACAATAGGGCAGATTAAGCCCTCTCTTTAAACAGTGTATTGTCAGTCACTTTATCAGATGTAATTACCTCTTCTAATCTTACAGTAACTTCCTTGCAGGTGCTGGGGGAAGCAGGATAAGAATGTCCCCCATCTTATCTGGGTATATTCTGCCCAGTTGAAGGCTGCAGGAGTAAACTTTATTAAGCATTGTCCTGGCTCATCAGGTGGTGTCAGCCTTAGAGGCCAGCTAATCCAAGTCCACCTCTGAATTGTGACTTGGATGGGCCTGGGTCACTCTCTGCTTCATCAGATGCCTGAAGCTGGCCACCTCAAAGGCACTTGGCGAAATGTGGCCTGGCATGAGCCTGGTTTACTCAGTGTGGTCACATGACCCATAGTCACCTTGAAGGCAGTCTAATTATATGTGACAGTTTATAAGCCTGGAGCCTGGCAGCATAGTGTTGTGATTCAGTAAAAACCACCCTAGTCTGATCACATGGTCTAAAGCCAGAGGTGGAGAAGTGGCCATGTGGGAAGCAGAGGTTGCCATCTAGCATTTCCTACTGTGAGTAGATTAAGAAGAAGGAAACTTCATTGGGAACATTCTGCTATACATAGGGCATGAATCCTAGATATATTTACTTTCAGTTACATGTATATGTGTGCATGAGTGCTAAACATACATACATAATATGTGAATATGCATGCATATAAATGTACACACACATGCACGTGCCCCCATGGAAGACAGAGGACAACCTACTTAAAGTTGCTTTTCTCCTTCCACCATGTTGAGTCCTGGAGATTAAACTCAGGTCATTAGACTTGCTAATGAGCACCTCACCAGGTCCTAATACCTTTTTATGGGTTTTAGTTTGTTTTGCTTTGTTTTGCTTTGCTTTGCTTTTTTTTTCTCTTTTTGCATTACATCCCAACCACAGTTTGCCCTCCCTCCACTCCTCCAAGTCCTCTCCCATCTCTCCCCCTCCCCGAAATCCACTACATCTCCCCGTCACCCTTCAAAGTAAGTTTAAAAACCAGCCCTCCCAGGAATATCCACTGACCGTGACCTAACAAGTTACAATAAGGCTAGGTACAAACCCTTATTAAAGCTGGACAAGGCAACCCAGTAGGAGGAAAGGGATCCCAAGAACAGGCAAAAGAGTCAGAGTCACTCCATTCCCACAAGAAAATCCCACAAGAACACCAAGCTACATAACCATCTACAGGCAAAGGACCGAGGTCAGACCAATATAGGGCAAGTCTCTGACTCTTTAGGCTCTGTGAGCCCCGTATGAGCCCTGCCTAGTTGATTCTATGAGCCGAGATCTCATCGTGTCCTCAAACCTCAGGCTCCTACAATCCTTCCTCCCTCTCTTCTACGGGGTTCCGCTGGCTCCCTTCAAGTGTTTGGCTGTGGGTCTCTGCATCTGCTCCCATCAGTTGCTGAATGATGCCACCCTGATGGCAGACAATTGGACTAGTATAGCAGAACATCATTAGGAATCACTTCATTCCTTTTTCCATCACTTTTTTCACTTTTTTTTTACTAGTAGTATTTGGTTATCCTGGGTTCCTGAGCTGTATTGTCTCTGGTTCCTGGCCATCCAGGCACTGTAGGTGTGGACTCTGTCTCATGGTATGGGCTTCAAGTTGGACTAGTCATTGATTGACTATTTTCACAAGTTCTGCACCACTTTTACCCCAGCACATCTTGCAGGCAGGAAAGATTGTTAGGTCAAAGTTTTTATGGCTGGATTGATGTTCCAGTTCCATTGCTAAGAGGCTTACCTTGTTATAAAAGATGACCAGAAAAATCAGTATCCCTCCAACAAACAAATGGAAAACTGGCTTAGAAAGAAATCAGGGAAACAATTCCCTTGACGATAGATATAAATAATATAAAATATTTTGGTGTAACTTTAACCAAGCAACTGAAAGACTTGCATGACAACACTTAAAGTATTGAAAAAAAATTTGGAGAAGATATCAGAAGATGGAAAGATCTCTCATGCTCATGAATTGGTAGGATTAACATGGCAAAAATGGACAGACACCTTCTACAAGCAATCCAACACAATTTCTACCAAAATTCCAACACAATTTTTAGAGACCTTGAAAGAACAAACTTAACTTGATATGGAAAACAGAAAACCCAGGATAGCTGGGTATAAAAATCCTATATAATAAAAGAACTTCCAGAGGTATCACCATCCATCCATGATTTCAAGCTACTGATTTTTCTGACATAATCTTGTATTCAGCCACTTCACTAAAGGTGTTTATTAGAGTTCCCTGGTGAAATTTTTTTGGCTGTCACTTATATACAGTCTCATAAAATCTGCAAATAAAGATACTTTGATTTCTTCCTTTCCAATTTATATCAGCTTGATCTCCTTCAATTGTCTTATTGCTCTAACTGAACTTCAACTACTATATTGAATAAATATGGAGAGAGTGGACAGCCTTGTCTTGTTCCTAATTTTAGTGGAAATGCTTTGAGTTATTCTTCACCTAATTTGATATTGGCTATGGGCTTGCTGTATATTGCCTTTATTGTGTTTAGGTGTGTGACCTTTTTATCCCTGATCTCTCTAAGACTATCATGCAGAGGTGTTGGATATTGTCAAAGGCCTTCTCAGCATCTAACGAGATTATCATGCTTTCTTTTCTTTCAGTTTGTTTATATCGTAGATCACATCGACAGATTTTCGTGTGTTAAACCATCCCCGCAACACTGGGATGGAGCCTACTTGAACATGGTGGATGATCTTTTTGATGTGTTCTTGGGTTCAATTTGCAAGTATTTTATTGAGTGTGTTTACATCAACATTCATGTGGTAAATTAGTCTGAAGTTCTCTTTCTTGTTGAGTCTTTGTGTGATTTAGGTCTCAGGGTGACTGTGGCTTTATACAATGCATCTGGTGATATTCCTTCTGTTTCTATATTGTGGCTAATTTGAGGAGTACTAGCATTAGCTCTTCTTTGAAAGTCTGGCAAAATGTACATGTACATATATGTCATATATACATTAGGGGAGATTAAGACACAAAGAAACATGCTAAAACACTAATGATGCCTAGTGGCCTTGGTTTCTGTTGCTTAGATTCTTACACTTGCCTCTCACCATCTGGTTATCTCTGGTGTTAGCTGGCCTTGCTGTCTCTAACAGTGGCTTGACGCTCCTGTAAGCCGGTGTGTCAGCGCTCCTGGGAGACCAGCTCTCTCCTGGCAGGATCTGGGTACAGAGAACTGTGGCACTGGGTCAGATCTGGGTGCAGACAGAAACTGGGAGGATCCTGTTCCAGACTGCTCCTGTGTCCTGAGGGCTCCAGGCAGGTTCCTTTGAGCAGAAGTGGTGGTCCCAATTGTGTTCTCGGGTGTGTCAGCACTCCTGGGAGACCAGCTCTCTCTTGATGGGGTCTTGGTACAGAGTGCTGAGGCACAGGGTCGGCCCCAGACACCCACAGAGACCAGAAGGATTGCTATTGTGTTCTTAAACTGGTGTCTAGGCATCTGGGTTTGGGGTGATTATAGAGCTAGTCCTGATTTTTTTTGTTGGATGGTGCTTTTTCCTTGGTTTTTGTTTTTTCTCTGGTCTTCTGGCCAGAATGGCCTGTGGTTGAGCAGAAGTCTTTGCATGAGTTCAAAGCTGGAATTCTGGCTGACGTGGACTGACCCAGCTAGAGGTCCTCCACAGAAGTTAGAAACCAGGATATGGTGACAGGAAGTAGTGGGGCAGATTGCGGTAAACTGGGAAGGCGCTGAGTGGGGACTGCGCTGAGGTGAGTAATTTGCCTCCAGTTATAGTGGCCATCATGTCCTCTGGTCTAGCAGGGTGCCTCCACTGGAGATGGGGGCTGGGATTGGTGATGAGGAGGGGAAGGCCTATTGGGCAAGCACTGAGAAAATGGGTGCTCTGTGTACAACCAGCTTACCTGGGGTTCCAGTAGCCAGTGTGGCCTCTGGAGGCCCAGGAGTCTTCTATCAGAGTTGTGGGCTGGGGTATGGTGACAGGAAGAGGGGCTGAGTTGGGAGTAGGCTTGGTGGGCACCAAGACAGAGTTGGTGGTCCAAGGGTAGGGGGCTTACTAGGTTGTAGGTGCCAATGTGGTCTCTGGTAAGACAGGGGTTGGTCCTAAATATCGTTCTCACCTAATTTTCTCTCAGTAAATTTCTCTTCCTCACTCCTTATCTTGCTAGGAATGGGATCCAGGATTTTCACATTTGACAAGCACTCTACCACCCCTCCAGCGAAACACTTGTTTGGATGAATTCTATAAGCACACATGGATCTGTTCTTCAGAAACAACCATTCAGTACTTTCCTTCCTAATACACTGATCTCCAGCTTCAAAATACCTATGTATCATTCTCACTTTAACCAAAACTTGAAACCAGATTCTGTGTAGGATACCAGCTAAGATGGGAAATAGAAAAATATCTTTATGAAAAAGTTCTGAATTTTTCTCACCTTTTTTTTTCATTTTAAAAGACCAATGTTTTGGTATCCACTTGATTTCACATACTGTGAGATAATAAAAGTTAGTGCTGGCTCAATTAGCACCTATTGTTGTGTGAGCAGAGGCATTACGCCCAGTGCAACTAGAAAGTTGGTATTATGAGAAGGCATACGCCTGGAAAGCTAAGCACTGCTCTATAGTGACCTAGCTCTGTGGCCCAGAGGCATCCACCTCAAATAGAAGTAAGACTGGGAGCCTACACCTCCAATTCTTCTGTTTTCATTAAAGAATGTCAGTATATTACTCAATCTTATAGCTTGAATTTCCATGATATACATATGATTCTCAGTAATAATTTACTTCCTGATGAACACAGGTGAGTTTGAGGACAGGCCAGAATACATGCAGACAAGACTCATCAGACTCTGCATATCCAATCATATCTGAGATGGTACCCAACCAGCATCCTCAATAGAATTATATTCCCCAAATGATATTCTGGCCAGAGACCTGCCTCCTGGTTGATATCCATAGGGCAGCCCTAAAACCAGTACATTTTGAAAAAAATCCAAAAGATCAAACTCCAAAAGGATAAACAATAAAATGTGTCTCAGTTTTTAGAGCACTTTACAAAGGCCCTACTACAATATACTAATTTAGACCCTGAAAATCAAGAAGGTAGCAACTCCTGATGACCTATTTCTTTTCCCAGAGCCATCCCAACATTAAGGCCAGACTTAGATGTTTGGAGAGGGACCCCTAACTCCACTGGTGTGGCTTTAGGAGGAAGAGCTGATAACTAAAATCTAGTTCCCTAATAGTTTCTTGATTGTGTCAACAAAGTCAGCAGAAGCTAATCACTGGGAGAAGGATAGGGTGGGATTTCTGGGTAGCAGGAATAAGAGAAGGGGACACAGAGGATCGAGATTTGGACCAGGCTATGGATCAGATAGGAAATTGCAGACATGTAACCACAGGACCAATAGTTTGTAGCCTTCACAGCTGGCTGTAGAGGCTAAGGAGAATGGATCAAAAATTCTTTGCCCAGCAGTTGTGTTATCCAGCTGGTTTTAAAATATTAGGGCTGTCTGGTGTTTTCCATCTGCAAAGACTCAAGTGAGCAGGAGAAAGCAGGCCAGCAGGGTGGTCCGTCGGTGGACCGAGAGCAGTAGCTCCAGGTGTTCTCAGGAGGGACAGTTGTTGGGTGGCTTAGGAGAGTGGGATGCCAGTGGCAGCGTAATCTCAGAACTAAATCAGCTAAGTCATGAGGGGCCACAGCACTGGGAAAGGAAACCAAGCAAGGAGCAGGTGTGCTTTTTTAAAATTAGACACAACAGCTGGTCTTCAAAGTGTACCATCAGAGAGATGAAAAGACCTGCAGACAAAAATACCATATGCTGGCAAAGGCTGTGCAACCAGCCCCAGCCACTGTCCAAGCTTCCTTGCCTTCTAAGGCTCAGGAACCACCAGGTCCCTGCTACGAATGTGGTTAACAAGGTCACTGGGCAAAGGCTTGCCCTAACCCCTGCAAGTAACCAAGGCCATGCCCAATGTGCACCAGGAAGAACATTGGGCTGTGGATTGCCCTCATGCTACTCAGGAGAGACGGACATCACTCCCAGGTAACCTTCTAACTGATCTCATAGGCTCAGCTATGGATGTCTGAAGAGGTCCGAGTTCTCTTGACCTGATCACTTCCATCACTAGTAGGGAGCCCTGGATAGTCATCATGGAATCTGGGTGGTCCATCGCTTTCTTCTTGGACACTGGAGCCACTTACTCACTCCTGCACTGAAACCTTAGAGGAACTATTACCTCATCCTATACACATATAGCAGGGAACATTGCCTCAGTCCATCTCTACCTGGAATACAGATGGCAGCTCCTTTTTACATCAAGAGGGCCTTGACACTACTATAGTGTCAGACACGGGCACAGGTCCTCCCGGCTCATACCACCAATCAACAGGCTGAACGAATAGTCCTTACCCATGCCTTTCAACTGGCACGGGGACAATGCCCCAACATCTACACAGACTCCAAATACACTTTCCATATCCTCCTGTCCTATCTGGAAGAAGCACAGGTTACTTATGACAAAAGGAGGATCAGTAACTAATGCAAACTAAATTATGACCATGTTCAAGGCCTCCCATCTCCCCACAACTATTGAGATCATCCACTGCAGATCCCACCAGACAGACGACTCCATTGTCTCCAAGGAAAACAACTAAGCTGACGAGGCAGCTAGAGCTGTGACCCTTAGGGGCCTAGACTCATGTCACCCTCCCCAGGGCATCCTTACACTGCAACCCACATCCTCTCTCACCTCCTGACTCTCATCAAACTCTGTCTTATCTTTACCAGATCTTTCATCCTAACAGGCAAGTATTGTCTTATTTTGTTAAAACCCTCCTACAGCCAACTCCTGAGGACTTGCATTTCTTAAAATCTATCACTGCCTCTTGCAAAATCTGTCAGATGTCAGACTCTAACTCCAGCTATGGCAGCACCTCTTTTCCTACCCATCAGGCTAGAGGTTCCCTTCTTGGAACCAACTGGCATCCTGACTTTACCCATATGCCCGTTGTCAAATGCGCCAAGTACCTCCTGGTCTTGGCAGACACCTTTTCACCATAGGGCTCAGCCAGGCTATGATCTTCTCAGAGAGGTCATTCCCCAATTTGATGTCCCAGCCTCCCTCCAGTCAGACAATGGTCCTGAATTCACTTCCCAAGTTTCTCAAACTCTATGTAAAGCCCTAAACATCTCATGGCATTTTTATATTCCCTAGCACCCCCAGTCTTTAGGAAAGGTAGAAAGAACTAACTGCTCCCTAAAAAGCACTCTTGTCAGGCTGTCTCAGGAACTTTACCTCAACTGGGTAAAACTACCCCTAGCTCTTTTTTAGGCTATGAGCTCTTTCCAAGAGAATTCTTTTAATCTCACCTTTAAAATTCATGTATGGACATCTAGTCCAAACTCCTGGTCTTTCTGCCTAAATGTTCTCCCCTTCCTGATCACCTACTTACCCTGTTACTTTGCGACCTCCACTCTCTCCTATGGTACTTTGCTAACCACTGTCTACCAAGGCCACACACTGTCCCCTGCCCACTGCCTGTTAACATTGGAGATCAAGTTTTTTTCTCCCCTCCAGATCATCAGCCCTCATCTCTCTCTCTCTCTCCTAAATGGCAGGGCCCCTTCAAGGTAATTCTTGCAACTTCTACAGCTGCTAAACTCAAGGGACTCTCACTGAGTCCACCTATATCTCAAACTTTTCACCCCTCCACCTCAAAATGACTCTTCTTTGATCCCAAGAGGACCCTGCTCTTTTAAGCTCCAGAAGACATCAAGACCACCCAACTTGTCCCAAATCCCAGAAAAATGAGACTCCACTCTGGCAGCTGCGCTCAACCCCAATAAATTAGACATTGGCTTCTCATCCTCACCCTGCTGGTCATTCTCATCCAGATAGTCCTTACATCTGGAGGTTTAAGGTTAAAGAAACCCCCACTGATAACAGTCTTTCCAAATACTGTCAGAAAACTGCTCCACAGCCAGATGCCAGGAGCTAATCCAAATTGCTGCCATCCCTATATCTACCATCCCATCTTAATATTATAACTTCTTTGTTTGCTTCCTCTTTGACCAGATGAAAGATGATCGTAAAAAAATGGCCAGATGGGGGCATGGTGGTGGCTCACACCTTTCATTCCAGTGCTTCGGAGGCAGAGGCAAGTGGATCTCTGTGAGTTCGAGGCTAGTCTGGTCTTCATCTTTAGGGTGAGTCCCAGGATAGCCAGGGTTACACAGATAAACCGTGTATGGAAAAACAACAACAAAATAGCCACTGAGACATCGCTCCAAAAAATGGCCAGATGAATATGGGGGCTGCCCATATTGGTTTTGCCAGATACATATGCTAGTATCACAAACCAATAACTTCTTCTATCAATAATGTAAGACCTGCACTCAAATCCTGTGGGAGAGAGTTGGACCCTCAGAAGTGAAGACAATCCTGAGACCTCAGGGGAGACAACTACTTCTGCCCACATTCCAACTTAAGAGAAACTCACATAGTGCCCTCTGTGTACTCTGGGCACAAGAACCTAAGGGCAGTCAGGTGCAGGACCCTTTGGGTTCCTGCCTGTGCTGGGACCTGAAAGCCAGTTGCCAGGAGTACCTACACACCTGAGAGCAGAAGTAAGACCAACTCTTCTGCGTCAAGCAACCTGCCTGGAAGCTTCAGGCCAAACAAACCCAGGAGCAGCTCTCTGCTCCCAGATCTGGCTGAAAGAAAAGAGGTCTACAGGAGTGCTGACACACAGGCCTACAGGAGGCTCAAGCCACTGTCAAAGACAGCAAAGAAGCTAACATGAGACAGCCTGATGATGAGAAGCAAGCACAGGAACCTAACCAACAGAAACCAAGACTACTTGGCATCATGAGAGCCCAATACTCACAACAAAGCAAATACTGGATATCCAAACACACCGGAATACAAGATTTAGGATAAAAATCACATCTCATGATGATGATAGAAGACTTTAAATAAATCCCTTAAAGAAATACAGGACAATACAGGTAAACAAGTAGAAGCCCTTAAAGAGGAAACACAAAAATCCCTTAAAGAATTATAGGAAAACACAACCAAACAGTTGAAGGAATTGAACAAAATCATCCAGAATTTAAAAATGGAAATAGAAACAATACAGAAAACACAAAAGGAGACAACCCTGGAGATAGAAAACCTAGGAAAGAAATGAGGAGTCATAGATGCAAGCATCACCAACAGAATACAAGAGATAAAAGAGAAAATCTCAGGGGCAGAAGATACCATAGAAAACATCAACACACCCATCAAAGATAATGTAAAATGCAAAAAGTTCTTAGCCCAAAACATCCAGAAAATCCAGGACACGATGAGAAGATCAAACCTAAGGATGATAGGTATAGAAGAGAGTGAAGACTCCCAACTTAAAGGGCCAGTAAATATCTTCAACAAAATTATAAAACAAAACTTCTGTAACCTAAAGAAAGAGATGCCCATAAACATACAAGAAGCTTACAAAACTCCAAATAGATTGGACCAGGAAAGAAATTCCTCCAGTCCCATAATAGTCAGAACACCAAACACACAAAACAATGAAAGAATATTAAAAGCAGTAAGGGAAAAAGGTCAAGTAACATATAAAGGCAGACCTCTAAGAATTACAACAGACTTCTCACCAGAGACTATGAAAGCTAGAAGACCCTGGGCAGATCATACAGACCCTCAGAAAACAAAAATGCCAGCCCAGGCTACTATATCCAGCAAAACTTTCAATTAACATAGATGGAGAAACCAAGATATTCCATGACAAAACCAAATTTACACAATACCTTTCTATAAATCCAGTCCTACAAAGGATAATAGATGGAAAACTCCAACACAAGGAGGGAAGCTACACCCTAGAAAAAGCAAGAAAGTAATCTTGCAACGAAACTAAAAGAGAGCCACACAAACATAATTTCACCTCTAACAAGAAAAATAACAGGAAACAACAATCACTATTCCTTAATATCTCTTAACATCAATGGACTCGGCAGCAGCTCTCTGCTCCCAAACCCCGTGGGAGAGAGACCTCACCGCCTGATCAGGTGGGCACTAATGAGGCTGTAGAGCGGAAAAGACCACCAACACTGCCCACCCCTGCCCACATCCCTGGCCCAAGAGGCAACTGTATAAGGCCTCTGGGTTCCCGTAGGGGAGGGCCCAGGAGCGGCAGGACCCCTGCGCCTGAGACACCGCCGGAACCTGAAGGAAACAGACCAGATAAACAGTTCTCTGCACCCAAATCCCGTGGGAGGGAGAGCTAAACCTTCAGAGAGGCGGACACACCTGGGAAACCAGAAGAGACTGCACTCTGTGCACATCCAGACGCCAGAGGAAAACACCAAACGCCATCTGGAACCCTGATGCACGGAGGCTCCCGGTAAGAGCGGCGCAGATCTTCCCGGTTGTTGCCGCCGCGGAGGAGAGGACTTAGGCAGCACCTCATGAGCAAATTTGAGCCTTGGAACCACAGGTAGGACCAACTTTTCCCCTGCAAGAAACCTGCCTGGTGAACTCAAGACACAGGCCCACAGGAACAGCTGAAGACCTGTAGATAGGAAAAACTACACGCCCGAAAGCAGAACACTCTGTCCCCATAACTGGCTGAAAGAAAACAGGAAAACAGGTCTACAGCACTCCTGACACACAGGCTTATAAGACAGTCTAGCCACGGTCAGAAATAGCAGAACAAAGTAACACTAGAGATAATCTGATGGCGAGAGGCAAGCGCAGGAACCCAAGCAACAGAAACCAAGACTACATGGCATCATCGGAGCCCAATTCTCCCACCAAAGCAAACACGGAATATCCAAACACACCAGAAAAGCAAGATCTAGTTTCAAAATCATATTTGATCATGATACTGGAGGACTTCAAGAAAGACATAAAGAACTCCCTTAGAGAACAAGTAGAAGCCTACAGAGAGGAATCTCAAAAATCCCTGAAAGAATTCCAGGAAAACACAATCAAACAGTTGAAGGAATTAAAAATGGAAATAGAAGCAATCAAGAAAGAACACATGGAAACAACCCTGGACATAGAAAATCAAAAGAAAAGACAAGGAGCTGTAGATACAAGCTTCACCAACAGAATACAAGAGATGGAAGAGAGAATCTCGGGAGCAGAAGATTCCATAGAAATCATTGACTCAACTGTCAAAGATAATGTAAAGCAGAAAAAGCTACTGGTCCAAAACATACAGGAAATCCAGGACTCAATGAGAAGATCAAACCTAAGGATAATAGGTATAGAAGAGAGTGAAGACTCCCAGCTCAAAGGACCAGTAAATATCTTCAACAAAATCATAGAAGAAAACTTCCCTAACCTAAAAAAAGAGATACCCATAGGCATACAAGAAGCCTACAGAACTCCAAATAGATTGAACCAGAAAAGAAACACCTCCCGTCACATAATTGTCAAAACACCAAACGCACAAAATAAAGAAAGAATATTAAAAGCAGTAAGGGAAAAAGGTCAAGTAACATATAAAGGCAGACCGATCAGAATCACACCAGACTTCTCGCCAGAAACTATGAAGGCCAGAAGATCCTGGACAGATGTCATACAGACCCTAAGAGAACACAAATGCCAGCCCAGGTTACTGTATCCTGCAAAACTCTCAATTAACATAGATGGAGAAACCAAGATATTCCATGACAAAACCAAATTTACACAATATCTTTCTACAAATCCAGCACTACAAAGGATAATAAAGGGTAAAGCCCAACATAAGGAGACAAGCTATACCCTAGAAGAAGCAAGAAACTAATCGTCTTGGCAACAAAACAAAGAGAATGAAAGGACACAAACATAACCTCATATCCAAATATGAATATAACAGGAAGCAATAATCACTATTCCTTAATATCTCTCAATATCAATGGCCTCAACTCCCCAATAAAAAGACATAGATTAACAAACTGGATACGCAATGAGGACCCTGCATTCTGCTGCCTACAAGAAACACACCTCAGAGACAAAGACAGACACTACCTCAGAGTGAAAGGCTGGAAAACAACTTTCCAAGCAAATGGTCAGAAGAAGCAAGCTGGAGTAGCCATTCTAATATCAAAGAAAATCAATTTTCAATTAAAAGTCATCAAAAAAGATAAGGAAGGACACTTCATATTCATCAAAGGAAAAATCCACCAAGATGAACTCTCAATCCTCATCTTCGATTGGTTTATATACAAGTGTGCAATTTCTAGGCTTGAAAGTAAAATGATGCTATCTGGTGCTGGATAGAGGAGCCTTATTTTTTATTATGGCAGCTTGCTATTTTTGTAACATGGTGATTTGGTTGAACACAATAAAGTACAGTAGTAACTGATCTCCCCCTCTTCCTGGATGAGTGAGGAGATGATTAAATGTTGATGTCAGCATCCATGAGCATATTCAGATGAGCTTCTGCTTCTGTTGAAAAGGGTGCTGTGTTTGATTGTGGTCCGAAGCTTTGAAGCACTACTTGGCATCTCCTTCCTTGGAGGTCTCACTGTTTAAACATAACAGATTTGATAGCTTGTTGGTAAGGTGAGGTCCAGCTTGTCTCCACTAGGTCATCTTCATGTGAATCCGGTGGTTATACGGTTTTGTTCTAGGGATATTTCATTTTTTTAATAACGGTTTTAGCTGACATTCATGGAGAGAATGAATCCTTAGAACTGTGCCACTAGTGAAAGGAAATCCTGTCTAGAGTTTCTTTACAAAGCTGTGTCACACCATCCTTTGGGCCCTCTGCTGGAAAAGTAGAATCAAGTCTCAAATAATGCATTTTAAATTGTATCCTCTAGTATTATAGATGTAGGACAGTACTGTATCATACCTCTGTGGATGTAAAATAGCTTGTACCTGCTTTATGATACGTAGTAGTGACCGTGCTTTATCAGAGCTGTTTTTAATGATGTTGCTCAGAATGTTTTCTTTCCAGATGATGATTGAGAAGCTAATTTTAAAAAAAAATGGTGCCAGGTACCACAAGAGTAACAGAACTGTGCTCTTTTCTCGGGTTTTGTTTTTTTTACTTTTTTTTTTTTTAATGGAGTGTGCTGGATGTCTCTACAGTTTTCTTCAGATGACTGCAGAACCTGGAAAAGCTGTTGCTGCTGTTGATGCATAACACACTGCTATTATTGGTCTTTTTATATAAATATAAATATATATATACAGATATATAATTTGAATTTTTTGAAACTTTACCTGTGCTGTCAACTTTGGAAAAAAGTATCCCCGTTTACTGTGTTGAGTTGGCACTGTACAGAAATTAACAGCCATATTGGTCTAGAAATGTTGAACTTAAGTTTTTTCCATTTGTACAGGGGTAACACACTGTATTAAATATGTAAGGTCTTATATACGTGGGTTTGATTACAAAAACTAATAAAGTATTCTCCAAATTAAAAAAAAGAAGAAGAAGATGAAGAAGAAGAAGAAGAAGAAGAAGAAGAAGAAGAAGAAGAAGAAGAAGAAGAAGAAGAAGAAGAAGAAGATGACGATGACTCAAAATTGAGTGGGAAGTTGGGGGAGGGAATATGAATATGTTCTAAATGCATTGTATGAAATTCTCAAAGCATTAATAAAAATATTATTTAAAAAAAAAATCAATGGACTCAATTCCCCAATAAAAAGACATAGGCTAACAAACTGGATATGTAAACAGGACCCGCATTTTGTTGCAGACAGGAAACATACCTCAGAGACAAAGACAGACACTACCTCAGAGTAAAAAGCTGGAAAACAACTTTCTGAGCAAATGGTCCCAAGAAACAAGCTGGAGTAGCCATTCAAATAGTGAATAAAATCACCTTTCAACCAAAAGGTATCAAAAAAGACAAGGAAGGACACTTCACATTCATCAAAAGAAAAATCCACCAAGATGAACTCTCAATCCTAAATATCTATGCTCCAAATGCAAGGTCACCTACATTCAGAAAAGAAACCTTACTGAAGTTCAAAGCACACATTGCACCTCACACAATAATACTGGGAGATTTCAACACCCCATTCTCATCAATGGAAAGATCACGGAAATAGAAAATAAACAGAGAAATGGTGCAGCTAACAGAAGTTATGAACCAAATGGATTTAACAGATATTTATAAAACATTTCATCCTAAAACAAAATAATATACCTTCTCCTCAGCACCTCATGATACCTTCTCCAAAACTGACCATATAATCGGTCACAAAACAGGCCTCAACAGGTACAAGGAAATTGAAATAATCCCATGCATCCTCTCAGATCATCACGGACTAAGGCTGGTCTTCAATAAAAACAATAGCAATAGAAATCCCACATATATATGGAAGTTGGACAATGCTCTACTCAATGATAACTTGGTCAAGGAAGAAAGAAAGAAAGACTTTTTAGAATTTAGTGAAAATGAAAGCACAACATACCCAAACTTACAGAACACAATGAAAGCAGTGCTAAGAGAAAAACTGATAGCTCTGAGTGCCTCCAAAAAGAAACAGGACAGAGCATACATTAGCAGCTTGACAAACAAAAAGAAGCTCTAGAACAAAAAAAAAGCAAATATACCCAAGAGGAGTAGAAGGCAAAAAATAATCAAACTCAGGGCTGAAATCAAATAAGTAGAAACAAAAGGGACCACACAAAGAATCAACAAAACCAGGAGCTGGTTCTTTGAGAAAATCAACAAGATAGATTAAACCTTTAGCCAGACTAACCAGAGGGCACAGAGAGTGTATCCAAATTAATAAAATCAGAAATTAAATGGCTCAGCAGGTAAAGGCCATGAAGCCTAACAAGTTGAGTTCACTAGAGTTTGATCCTTAGAACCTACATGATAGAAAGAAAGAACCAAGTCCCATAAGTTATCCTTGAACCTACACACACACACACACACACACACACACACACACACACACACACACACTCATAATAACTAAATAAATAGAAGGTAAATAAATAAATAAATAATCGTTTTAAAAATATTATTTTGAGAATCTATCCTATCCCAGTCAGAATGTATGTTATCAAGAAAACTAGAAGGAATGCTGGTGAGGATGTGAGGAAAGAGGGACCTTTGTTCACTGCTAATAGGTGAGAGAACATGTGCAGCCACTATGGTAATTAGTATAGAGAGTCCTCAAAAACCTAAAAACAGAATTTCTATATGACTAATCCATATCACTCATGGGCGTAACCCAAGAGACTCTGGAATTCTACCCCAGTTTTCTTTATACATTCATGTTCATTGTGGCTCTATTGACAGTGTCAAGAAAATGGAACCAACAGAAAAATGGACAGTGAAATGGTGATGCATTATGCAATAGAATTTTATACATCTGCTTAGACACAAAATTATAAAAATTTCAGAAAAATAGATGGAACTGGAAAATATTATATTTAGTGGATTAACTCAGGTTTCAAAGATAAACTACATACATTCTTCTACATATGTTGATCATAACTTCTAAAATATATATATGTATATATGTGTGTGTGTATAGATATATACACACACATATATATATATTTATGTTTGAGTTAATGTGTATAAAATCTAGGAAAGTAAATTAGGCAATGAATTTGGGAAAAAATTTTTTGAGAAAGGGATTTTGTACAAATATGTGATACAACCATTGAGAGAACATTGGTGGTGGACAGGGTTAGAGGAGGGGTTCAGACATACAGGAGAGAGGAAGGGGGAGCGAAGAGTCAACCAAAATTAATTGTGTGAAAAGTTCATAAGGACATCTGATCCTTTGTAAGTTAATCAAAAAATAAAAATAAAAGTAGTTTAGAGGCATATGGATAAAGCTGCTCCCAGAAGCCAAAGGTTACAAATTAAAAATACTAACACTGGGGATAAATGTATTGGTCCCAATGTCAGGATGGCTTGTTGGTCAGCAATGCTCAAGGCTCCCAACACGGACAAGACCAACAGCACAAACAAATGTTGGTTGCTCACTATAACTAAGTCCTAAGACCTTATTGCTGAAGACCACATACCTCGGTTTCAGGTCACAGAAGAATCAAACTAAAACTAATTTGGAAGTTTCTTCCTTACTGGCTAGGCATCATAGTTCCAAAAGGATAAATAAGGACTGCTTCGGGAGAATTGTCATCTATAGTATTACTCGGCTGGAGGCATTGTGTGCAACAATATCCACCAGTTGGGCAAGATATGTCACTGATACAATAGTAGTTAAGTCTGTTTGAGGGCAACTCACCACTTTGTGATAGGATTTGATGCTCTGCTCTCTTCATAGGAGGGAAGTCACATCTGGTACTGTCAAAGTCCATGGCTGTAAAGGACATAGTCCCTAGTGGGGAAGTTACTGCTGTTGTTTGCTTAGTGGACATAATCTGTCTATCAAATTGTCTTTAAATCACTGTGCTAATGCCCTTAGAATAGGCTGCTGTCATCTTTGATCGAATAGGAGGATCCCTTTTGCTATGGTCAGTGGTGACTGAAGAGACCTATAATGGTCAAAATACAGAGAAGAAAGGACTGTTGAACACCCAGCCATAAATAGAACATCTATATCATACACTCCAAGGCTTGGAGAACATTAAAGAAAATAGAGGGAAAATATAAGACTAAAGGGAGGTGGAAGAGGTATGGAATGCTGACTTCTAGGCCTGGCATGAATGGTACATTCTTGAACTCTCAGAAATGATGATTATCTGCATAAAGCTCTACAAGATTGGTCCCATTAAAGACTTGTAATGGAAGATGGGAAGGCTCAGGGAACCCCACCTCTCCCTGAATACTTACACATAGGTAACAGTTGTTGGGGGTGGAAGGCCTCTGTAATCCGCCCTATTAACTTATGGTAAGGAAAGAAAGGGGGAGAGGGGAGGAAAAATGGGGAAGGAAAAGAAGGAAGTAAGAAGGAAAAGGGAAGAAGGTTAGATCAGAAGAAGATTTGTAGAAATAGGAGGAGTACAAAATGATGGAAATGGGGAGAATATCAGAATACATTAAATACATGAAAACGTTTTATGTGTAATTAATGCATGTGATAAAAAAACATTTGTAAAGGAAAGAAACTCCTTGACAAAGATAAATCACTTAAGGAAGATCCTGAGTTTCTATAGAGCACACTTTTTGTCAGGAAACACAAAAACATCCTGAAGAAGATGCATTGCCAGGGCCATGGGGGTAATGTGCCAAGTCTACCAAGTTCTTCATAAATGCCCAAAAAAGCGTAATTCAAGGTTACCAAGGCCATCATCTTGACAATCTTGTTTACATCGCCTGTCCCAAGTTTAGGAGTTATACCCATACCCACATTACCAAGGATCTTGGGTTCTGTCTACCAAAGACCAAAGGCAAGGCTCAGGCTTAGACTGCAGCATCTGTGGCTCAGTTTCCCAGAGGTGTGCAGGACCTGTGAAAGCTCGAAAGTAAAGGCCTCTGTCTGTCAAGGGGGCAGTGAAAGCCTAGGGGGTTTACTGGCTGTCTTCTGCAGTACCTTGTGTGTTCCTACATTGCTTGGACAAGTAAACTTAATCCAGGGTCTGGGTTTTTTGATTGGTTGGTTGGTTGGTTGGTTGGTTGGTTGGTTGGTTGGTTGGTTGGTTGATTTTGTTTAATTGAAAAACAAACCATCCTGGTAGACTTTTCCTGTGACTTAGCAAGACTTGCTAGCTAGGGCACTGATGAGACCAGCAGGCTTGGGGGCTGTGCAGAGTGCTGTCACCCAGCTTTCAGGAGTCATTCCTCCAGATGTAAGGAGGCAGAACAAAAGGAACAGTTTCTGTTTCCTACAGCTTAGAAACCTAAAGAACTTCTACATGTGAGGTGGAAGTGCCCACAGGTTCATAATCTTTTCCAACCAAATGCTGAAAACCACAGCTAATGATGACTTTATACCATTTTGACACCCTGAAGAACACCATTCAAACACCAAAATATTGACATTTCTGACTTCTAATTACTCTCTATTTGATTATAAAAAAAACAGACTAGTTAAAATAGAATAATCACAGAAAATTCTGAGCATATGCTTTCTATAATCTTGCATTGGTAATTATCCTGGACAGAAAATGTTTTTGGAAACTTTTTCTAAAAACATGAGACCATTAAAAAAAGTTTAAAAAGCTACTAACTTTGTCATTTTTACCAATGCCATCAGAAAGAGTTCTTCAGACAGTTAGTTACAGCTGTTCTGCTCTGAGCTGTCTTTGCCATGTTCGTTTTAACTTCTGTTTCATCTCTACAGAATAAACATAAGCATCAGGCTCTAATATTTAATTTGGATTGTTCTTATGTTTGTGAGCATTTCACCTGTGTGGATGTCTATGCACTTTGTGTGTAGCTGGTGTTCATAGAGTCCTGAGGAACTGGAGTTACAGATGATTGTGAGCCGCCATGTAGGTGCTTGGAAGTGAACCTGGGCTCTCTGGAAGAGCAGCCAGTGCTCTTCAACTGCAGAGCCATCTCGCCAACCTCTACTCTTTTATAGAACCAATGTTCTGCATAAGGAAAGAAGACAAAAAATAAAGAGGTTTCCAAAGATAAAAATTTTAAAACATATTATTATTATGTTAGTTGATGAAAACGTCTTTGAATTATGATGTAAGACTAGAAAAAAATCCAACCCATAATTGCAAACGTAAAGATGCACTGAGCATTAAATCCATTCTTAGGTTTACTTTAGTAAAGGATACCAAGAAATCCTAATGGATGGAATGAGAGCCCTCTCCAGGTTGCTTCCTCTCCCACATCTTCAGAGAGCCCCACAACCCTGCTTTCCAGAGTTTAAACACCACCAGTGTGGTGAATCACAGGGATAAGTAATGTTTTCCTCTCTGCTGCCCGTCAGATTCAATTCGTTAGAGTATCAAGCACTACCAGTGTCTGAATCTTCGCACCCGGCCTATCCCAGACAATTACACTAGATGTTAGTAGTGGATTCTGCAGAACAGTATTTTTAAAAAGTTCCCCAGTAGGACTCTGGAATATTACCAGAAGCAAGAATTACTAGAAGAACTAGCATATTCTATGATCTCTTTTAAAATCATTAGGGACTGGCCAGGCATGGTGATACAGGAGAATTGAGAGTTTGAGGCCACCCTAAGCTGCATAATAAGCACTAACAAATAAGCAGATAATAAAGTGAATAAAAGACTTAGCTGCTTGGAAGTTCATTAGTTCCAGCTACTCGGCCGGAATAGTCTTCCTTGGGCCAAGTAGTTCAAAGTCGCCATGGGTGACCTAAAAGACTTCACCTCGAAAATATAAATAAGCAAAAAAAAAAAAAAACATCTCAGCTTTCTATTTCAAGGGACACTTTTCCTGTGGATTCTTATGCCAAAAAGGAAATTCAAAATAGCATAGTCCATCTTTCCTCCCTTTGAGCTATGAGACACATATATGCAATGACAGCACATACAAGATGAAGACCAATATGCTTAAAAGAGAAAATCCTTTCCAACTCTATGGCCTGTCCCCCAACAAAAAGATCTTGATGGCTTTATTTGTTTTAAGAAGAATGTCCAAATTGTTTCTGGAAGTGTGTTTGGTACCTCTGGGTACAAGGGACAGTCCTCACACAAGCAAGAATAAAGAGTCCCAGGGTGGCAGTGAGTGCTCTGCTGCCTGAAGCTCTCAGAGCTCACGTGGGAAATTGGCTCAGTGCACCCATGAAGTCCAGGCCACTAACCTTTATGCCAGTGAAGTGAGCAGTTTCTCTAAATACAATGGAACCTCTGTCACTTTGAAGATAAGCTCTCACAAGCTGCTTAAAACAATCATTCTGTACTTTCTTTCCTGTTTCTAGATTTATTTTAAGTATTAGTATAAAATGTCAAAGTAGCTGATAGTGGCCAGATCAGTTTGTATAAAGCTCAAATGCCTGTTTGTAGCATATTACAGCTATATTTGACACAGGAAAGCACTTAATCATGCCTGCTATCAGCACACCACACCCACCTTTGTGAGGACCCTTAGAGGCTGCGAGATTTATCACTGTTAAGTCGAGCTGGATGGACAGCCCTAATGGACAATGCAGGCTACTTCTGAGAAGTTCAGGCTAAAAGAGTTCCATCTACAACCCATATGTCAAGTTAAGAAAAGCTGCACATCTCCTAAGATCTTAGACTCTAATAAGAGTATGTTTAACAACATGCCTCCCCAAAGGAAAAGATTTGTGTGTGTGTTTGTGTGCATGCATGTGTGTGTGTGTGTGTGTGTGTGTGTGTGTGTGTGTGTGTGTTGTGTGACATGTGCATAGATACCCACAGAAGCCAGATCAGGGTCTTGAATACCTGGAGTGGGAAAGAGAGGTGGTTGAGAGTTTTCCTGATGTAGGTCCTGGGAACTGAATTTGCGTTACCTCTAGGTCCTCAACCGAAGCTTCAAACTCTTTTACAACCAAGCCATCTCAACAGCACCCCAAACCAGACTCTTCTGAGCTCTGCTTAGTTCCATTGCCCTTCTACAGTGACAATGCTGCTGCTGCCGTAGTGGAGCAGGTAACATTGTCGTGGCATTTTTGCACTTAACCGACTTCTTCACCCAATACTTGTTTCCCCTGGACCACAAGGTACCCCTACCAAGTAAGTATACCATGCCTCCTACTTTATGCAGTGAATATCTGAGGCCTATTGAGGTAAATGAGTTGAGAGGACACAGGGAACCTCTCTGCAGAAGTTGATCCCTACTTCCTTCTTCTTAAATATGATGCTTATTGGCCATGGTACCTGTTGGGTTTCTTTGGGTTTCAGTGTATTTGCTGAGACTGCCATTGTGAAGTACCAGAGGCCAAGAAGACTAGATGACCATGCGTATCCTTTCACAGTTCTTGAAGCTAGAATTTAAAGATCAAAGTTTCCAGTGGCTATAAGGGAAGGATAGTCTCCAGGGCTCTCTCCTTGGCTTGGAGGTGCCTAACATCTCCTGGCTTCACAGCGTCTTCTTGTCATGTATGTCACTTTGCCCTCTGCTATAACACCCATCATAGTGAATTATAATTCACTCTACATGATGACATTATTCCAAATAAGGTCAGAGCAAGAAATTCAACCTATAATTTGAGAGTTGGGGCTATAACCCCACAGCTGCATACTGTCTGCATATGGTGTACATTTCAATGAATATTAGCTAAGTTATCAATCACTTAACCATTAGCATACTGTTATTAAAGAACTAAATGATATATCACACACTATGAAATATCTGACACATTATAAGTTTTCTATAAATATTAGCTCTAATATGCTTGATTTTGGAAAAAGGCTAAAGATGTGACTCAGTACTAGTTAACATGTTTTTATAACAATGTACTTTCATGATAGAATGTTATCTAGCAAATTTTAGATAGGTAATTTGAATTCATGAGGCTCAGTGAAAAGGAATACAGAAATCACCAAGTTTGGCAGCTAGAGGAGCAAACATGTATTTGAAGATAGATGTGAGGGTGTGCAGTGAGCCTTGCTCAGAACTGTTAGAGCCCTGGTGCAGGGATTGTTCAATCCTACCTCTCCTGGGTCACCAATTGCATGTTTCTAGCCTGAGAATTCCCTTCCTTTGAAAGGATCGGCAGCAGAACTCCAAGCTTCTTTTCATATCTAAGGCTCAAGCTTCTACAAGGAAAACAATGAGATCCAATGAAAATGACAACAAACGATTCCACTCTGTTATTACTATGTCCAAAATTAACACAAAAAAAAAATCTTTCAGGGGCTTAATGAAATGGCTTAGTGGGTAAAGTGCTTGCCCTACTAGCCTTACACCTGAGTTCAATCCTAGAATCCACCTAAGGGTAGAAGGAAAACCCAACTCTAGCCAGGCATCTTGAGTCCCAGCACTCAGGAGGCAGAGGCAGGAAGATCTCTGAGTGTAAGGCCAGCCTGGTCTACAGAGCAAGTTCAAGAACAGTTGGGCTACACAGAGAAACTCTGTTTTGAAAAGCAAAAGAAAAAAGAAAAAAGTTCCACAAAAATGTTCTCTGCCTTCTATGGGTGTACTGTGACATTCACATCACACACACAATCATAATAATAAATAAAATAATATCTTTAAAAATGTATCTTGGTGTGGTTGGGGAGTAGCTTCAGTGTCAGAAATCTGACATGTGAGGTTTGAATGAGACGTCTTGGGCATTTGAAAAACTGGTCACCATTTGTAGAGGCTTAAGAGCTGTGACGTCATTGAAGGAAGTATGTCCCTAAAGTCAGGCTTTGAAAGTCTAAGAGACTGACATCATTCCTAGTTCAATTTCCCTACTTAGTGCTTGAAGATCAAAGAGTGAGTACCCAGCTTCTGTTTCAGCCATTGTCTCCTGCCTGTTACCAGGCTTCCCCGTCCTCTTATCCCTGTGAAACTGCAAGCCAGAGAAACTCTTTCTTCTATATGTTACCTTGGTCGTGGGATTTTATCCATCAGTAGAGACGTAGTTAATGCAGAGGGCCTGGGTTCCATCCATGCAGCACATTGGTAATCAGGTAAATGTGGGTCAGTTTCCCCAGATCAGAAATGACAGTTCCTCGGATTCAGACTTGCTTATTGCTTTTTCTTCTCGCTCGGTTTCCCGAGCTCTGCTTGCTGACCTGTTTTATTTAGAGATTTACAGTTTGTTGGTTTGGTTTGGTTTGGTAGCCCAGGCTGGCCTCGAACTTATTATCTTCCTGCTTCAGCTTCCTTTGTACTGGGATTACAGGTATTTGCCACTGTGCCTAGATTGGTTTTCTTATACTCCTTCTCAGTACCCATTTTAAGTTTCTCTTATTCATTTCTCAATCCTCAAGTCTGAAATGAAGCATCACACGTCTCAGTACACCTGGGGGCTGCAAAGCACTCTGTCCTCTTCATGTATGAGCCACAGGATGGCATTCTGCCCCCATCACTACCCATCTTGGTTCTCCCAGCAGGCCACAAGGCATTATGTTAAGCCACTAGCTAGGAGTCCCAGAGAGGAAAGATTGAGCAGAGGACAATGAAAGAGAGAAAGGGCTAAGACTGCTTGATGCGGAGACGGAATGGATCAGGGTAGGGTGTGCTAATGAAAGCCATCCTGAAGATCTCTGCCTATCCTTTGTGGAGGAGACAGATACCTGGGAAAAAAATGACACAAGAACTCCCTGGGCACTTCCAGCTCTGAAAACCTGTGAGACGACAGAAGTCTCACATTTCATAGAAAGCCATAGTCATCTTACCTGACTTTTCCTATCCAGAATAAGTCTTTGGCTGCACAACTGTACAATGACCTGATGGAAAACTGGAATGTAGACCATGAGGAGGCAGAAAGGAGCCTACTCAGGTCTGGAGAGGACACAGAACTTCACAGCACTGAGTGCAAGAAGGGTGAGAGTCCATTTCAGATAGTTAGAATTATTGCAGAAAGTGGGACAAAAGTGTAGGTCCATAACATTTCACTCTGCCACTGCCTACCTCACAGGTACCATGAAGACAACACAGAAGGGCCAGAGCTCTCTAGGATTAGGAGTGGAATGGCCCTGCAAGCCAGGAGTTGTGTCTATGGGTCTGATATATTGGGCCAATCTGTACAGCCCTGCATTAATCTGTCCTGACCTGCCACAAGGCCACCCTCTGGCCTCAGTCAGATTCCCTTCTGAAAAGTCACTCTCCTATTAAAAGTAATGACGTGGTCCGTTTTTGTCTCTGGACAATTTCATTTGAGAGAAAATGTAAGCTTCCTTCCCCTAGAATCTGCTTACCCTGAATAAGCAAAAACCAAGATGATATGATAAGAACTTGGCAACCTTGACCACAGACATAAAAAACTGAAGAAAGAGGCGATGATAGCACCAACTGCTAAGTCAGTGTCCCCAGGAAGAGCAGTGCATGCTACACCGAACAGAAGGCATAATCCAGCCAAACAACCATCTCCATGCCTTTCTGTACCACCAGCCCTCCTCTTATCATCCTATAGTAGAGGCGTAATTAGAATCCTTTGTCATCACAGGGAGTGATTTTACTTCCTCACTTATTTATAAGCAATGTATTGCCTTTTCCTAGGTGCACAAAAAAGAAAAGAAAAGAAGAACAAAAACAAACAAAAAAATCGAATCTTGCGAGGTGGTGATGGCACACGCCTTTAATTCTAGCACTTGGGAGACAGAGGCAGGCAGTTCTCCATGAGTTTAAGGCCATCCTGATCTACAGAGTAAGTTCCAGAATAGCCAGGGCTGCACAGAAAAACCCTGTCTCAAAAAAAAACAAAACAAGAAAAATGTTCTATGTGCATGATACTGAAGCAGGTGTTGGGAGGCTGAACGAGAATGAAAGGTCTCCAAGATCTTTCGAAGAAGGTAGAATTCAAAAGGGGATATAAGACACACATTAATAACATACAACCATTGATCACTTACACTGCATATCATTTAGGATACTGTCAGTTTAGATACCAGAAAATGCCAATGTTTAATTTGATTTAAATGGCTTTAATTTATTATCTCATTAAAAAGTCCAGAAATTGGGCGCTTCTGGGGCAGCACGATGTCATCATGCATTTATTTTCTCTGTCATCATCCTCTATCACTCACTATGCTGACTTGGTCCTTGGACTTATCATCTTATGGGCATTGGATGGCTACAGGTCCACATGCAGGGAACAATACCAGAAGGGCAGGGTCTCACTTGCTTTCCTTTCATTTTTATAGGCAAGAAAGCCTCCTTAGAACTAGGCCTCCTCTCACTTCCTCTGTGTCTCATGAATCAAAAGTATGCCACATGGTCATTTTCATAAGACATTCTGGGAAGGTGAACTATTAACCTTATGGCTTTGACCAATGACAATTCAATTCTTCAGACCTCAACAAAGTGTCCTGGATATCAAACAAAATCCAGATTCTGTTATTAAAAAAAAGTGGGGATGGCTTACATTGATGACCAAAACTATTACAACATGAAATTGTATCTAGCATATTTGCTTGAAACCGTTTAGTCCCACCTAAAAAATTCAGTGTCTAAGATCCTTCCAGTGCTTTGTAAGGAAAATGGGAAAACAATTCTTAGACTGAGACAGCTCTTGCATAAATACGTCTACTGTTTTCCATGGCCAAATACTATGTGCAGCACATTGCACTGTGCCGAGCGTTCGGTACCCATTAGCTTATTGGTTCTTGCAACAGTTCTACAACATGGAGGCTATTACCTCCTTATATACAGGTTAAAGGGCAAAAATAAAAAATGTATTCCAAGAAACTTAAGTAACTTCTCAAAGTCACTAAGAATGACAGAGTAGAACCAATCCCTTACCTACTCAAAGTCCCTCTGTCCCCTGAGACACAGCTTTCCTGCCCAGAAAAGCAAAGACACCCAGATAATCTGGCCCAAGAAGAGCAGTTCCAAAGCAAAGGACGAGGTTTCAGGCTGAGCATGAGGAGGGGTCTTCCTGCCCAGGGGATGGGATTTTTAGCCCTGTTGACTATACCTTAGAAAACCATTAGAAAGAGTAACTGAAAATGCCCTAGGGTATTAGTTCCAACACCTGGGTAGTGAAGGAGGCAAGATAAATGAAAGTTCCATGTCAGGCTGTACTGCCTGTTGAAACCTTGACATAAGAAAACAGGCTTGAAATGAAAGAGAAATAGAAGCAGGGAAGGAGGGCCTGAGGACCCAGGAGTGAACTCAGCAGGATCCCACTCACTTCTAGGCCTAGAATGCCTAGAAATACATGTTTAGTCACACTATCTCACACAACCTTTCTTTAGGAAACCTGGACCACACCCTAAATCTATGCAAATGTGAAGTCAAGACTAGTGACAAGGTATGGGGAGCAGTTCACAGCAACTACATGCAACATCTCCCAATCTTAGCTGACAAAACAGGGATGAAGAGTCCTACATGATTCATGTATACAGAATGCACTTAAAATGTACTGGTACAGCTGACACACTGACTCTCTAATTTTAACTCAGTTTACTTTCCAGAAGCCACATGTGAGTGGTAATTACTGTACTAGGTGGCGCCTTTTGGCACAATAAATGACGTGTCCATGTGTGTTACTTTAGTGAGGTGCAATGCCCTGACGCCTGTGCTTGTAGTAACAGATTTCAATGGCAATTCTTTCTGAATTCCTTGAGTTAATCAATAACCTGATTTAAATCCTGGAAACTTGCTTTTGTTTTGAAGATTTCTTAGCTTTGAATGTGATAAAGGGAAGGGACCAAAAATAGTTGAGGTAAATTTTCCCTCTGTCAGTAAGGTCAGAACTTGACCAATGGAAACATAATGTATATTCTGGAAATTTGGGATACAGATGAAGTCATGACCTTTGGAGGCCAACATCACAGACCATTGCCTAAATAGTTCATGCAGTGAGGGCTTCAGTCAAAACTGTCTACCTCTGGTAGAAAGCACAGAATCAAAGATTCTCATGGGGTTCCTTAATAATCATAAGTTCCAGAAAGTTTCAGGCACCCAACACTTGCTGCTCTTCAACACAGATAAGCTGACTAAGGGGACATGGGGACAGACAGGAGAGACCAGAGGAAAGGATTGGGGGAAAATTAATAGTCAACAGTGAATCTCATGCATGAATCTCTTGCTTTTCAAAAGGTCACCAGAGTATGAAGACAAGCAAAGACAGGTCAACCATTTTGATGAGGTAAGAATTGCCCTGTGTTCATCTAGACAAGAACCTCTTCCTTGACTGTAAGAAGATTGTCCCCCTCTCCTCATAAGACCACCTTGAATGGTTTGCTTGTTTATTGGTTTGTTTCTTTTAATCTACTCTGCCTACTAGAACATTTTGGAGTTGGATGGGAAAATATGCCAACGACAACATCCACTCCTCCCACCCAACAGTGACCTTCAGGAGGTTTGGGTTGTCCTGTCGTGTGAAGCTAAGGGATTCAAAGCAGGCTGCTCATTCCTGTCTCAAGCTGACTACAGATAGGGCCTTTCCTTCCTGGAAAGATAGAGGTGTAGGTTAGCCAGGCAGGTGACCCCCACCTCCACCCCGGATTTACTCGGAAACTTCATTTCACCATCATTATTAATGGCTGGGCGTGCTGGCATTTCCTGACTAGCATGATAAGACCCACACGAAATCAGAAGGAAACAAATCTGTGACTCAGCATTTTTCTCTCCAACTGGACAGCTACGGAATGTTCCTCATTGACCTAAGGATATCTGTGGGCCTGGGACTTTTGCCCAATGTCTGCTTGAAAGATCTAATCATGGGGTAGGAGTGTGTAGCCAGTGAAATGCAGAATAGCAATTTCTATACATGCCACTCTCTAGCTCTCCATCTGCATGGGGTCCAGGACACACAGCTCGGTGAAACTAACTACAAGTATCTCTCTTCTTCTTCTCCTTCTCCTTCTCCTTCTTCTTCTTCTTCTTCTTCTTCTTCTTCTTCTTCTTCTTCTTCTTCTTCTTCTTCTTCTTCTTCTTCTTCTTCATCTTCTTCTTCCTCTTCTTCTTCCTCTTCTTCTTCCTCTTCTTCCTCTTCTTCCTCTTCTTCCTCTCCTTCCTCTTCTTCTTCTTCTTCTCCTTCTCCTTCTCCTCCTTCTCCTCCTTCTCCTTTCTTCTTCTTCCTCTTCTTCTTCCTCTTCTTCTTCCTCTTCTTCTTTTTCTTCTTCTTCTCCTTCCTCCTCCTCCTCTTCCTCTTCTTCTTCTTCATCTTCTTCTTCTCCCTTTCTTCCCTTCCTCTCCTTCCCCTCCTCTTCTCTTTCTCATTTTCTTTTGTGGCAGATGGAATCCATGGCTTTATACAATGACTGTGAACATTCTGCTAGTGAGCTACTTTCCTATCCCATGTCATGCCTATTTCTGTCATCCAAATCTCATTTGTTTATCAAAAGTACGTTGATATTTGCTAAAAATTATCTCTGATTGTCTAAAATCTTTACTTCAGAATTGTTATACACATCTGAGAGCAGTCCCTTCCTTTCCATGTGAGGTTAATAATATTAACTGATACCATAGAAGGAGAAGCCAAATTTCTGTGGAGACACAGCTAATTCAAAAGAGAAAACCAAATTTCAACTCTGTTTTAAGTTTTCCCACATAATTTCTCATCTCAGGTCACTTGACCTACTATTGTGGGCAAAATTATGTCCACCCAAGAAAATTTGAATCCTGAAACTCTAACCCTCAGTATGACTACATTTAAGAATAAAGTCCTTGTGGAGGCAGGTAAGGTTAACTGAAACCATATGTGAGGGAACTGTTATCCTTGCAAGAGGCAAAGATGCTAGAGCCAGCCCTCAGTACACACAAGAAAGACCCTGGGAAGATCCAACTTCAAGCTAGGGAAAGAAGCTTCACCAGAATCCAGCTGTCCAGGTGCCTTGACCTTGGATTTCTAGCTTCTAATCTATGAGAAAATCAGTGCTTTTGTGCTACCCAAACTGAAGCATTCTGCTATGGCAGTCCAGGTGAACTGAAGTCTTTAAGCCATAAGACCATCCTCTTTAAAGTCTTTCATGTACCAATCAGAAAACCCACAACACCTTGCGGCTCACCCACAGTCCACGCAGCAGTGCCAGGATCAGAACCATTGACCCCACTACTTTCCCAGGGCACTAAAATTATACAACTCAACAAAACTCAGTAATTAAAACAAATATGTTAAAGAACTATTACAGAAAATAAATGTAAAAACTCATGAGGAATTGGCTATTTTCATATTTCATCCCAGCAGGTCACCATGACAAAATACCTGAGAAAAAAACAACGTAAAGAGGAGGCATTCCTTTTTTGGTTTGTGGTTGTAGAGGTCTTGCTCCATAACAGTTTGGTTTCACAGCTTTGGTCCAAGAAAAAACTAAATGTCACAGAAATGGTGATGGGACAAAGCCACCCATCACTGCACTGAGCTGGGAAGCAAAATGAAATGGGTTCAGTACAGGAATACATTTCTACATTTCTAGGGCAAGCACTCCATGACCTGCTTCTTCCAGCTAGGACTCACTCTCCACCACTTTAAATCTGTCAGTGAGCTTCTTCACCAATTCAACCAAATCCTCATGAGCTAATATTTCCACAACACCAATCTGCTGACCATGAATTCCATAACATAAGCCTTTGTCAGGCATTTCAAAGTCAGACCCTAAAAATTAAAAGCTATTTTCCCTTGATTTTTTGGATATATATGGCTCCCCTGTGAGTGAATCCCAAGCTCTACATTAGAGATAAAGGAATATCCTTTGTTGCCATTACAGATTATGAAGATATTGTCAACAATTGCAGCTGAACACTGGATGAATTAGAGTGCAGTGTTGAACAACAAACAGGGCAGAGGAGACCACAACAATGGAAAGAAGTCACCAGAAACTGAAAGGGACAGTAAGGAGACTCTGCCGTGGAACTACAAGTGATGCCTGTAAGAACTGTGGACACTGGAGCACCGAGAGGACACTGAAGCAGGGCTCAGGGTATCAGGGGGAAATCCTCTAGACACCACTGCTACAGAGCACTGATCTACCCTAAACATCATGGCACAGGAAGCTCCTGATAGCATGTAAAACAATGAAGGCTTTTTCTCACACCATCTGATCCACTGACAAATGCTGTTGATTCCATATTTTAAATAAATAGGAGATTCTAACCACTTCTCGCCAAGACCATTTCTATCTCCTCACTTTAGCTTCCTGGATTTCACCTTCTCCATCTGGTATTGGTTCTCTATTCCAAGACCAGAAACCCCTGTTAAATAGTAAGGTTGATTGTGCCTCCTCTCCAGTCAGACCTGCTGCTGCTCCCCCATTATAGAAGTCAAAAGATCTGCTCTGCAACATTGCTTCTCCCTGAGCTCTCTTCTCTTCAAAACAACTCTGTAGTGTGTGTATCTTGTTTATCTCTGATATCCCAACCCTAACAGTTCCTCCCGGTAAAGTCATAAAATGACAGATATTGGCTAATTCCATTTATGTGAGGGTCCTAGAGTAGTCAAACTCATAAAGACTGGGTGGAGAGAGGTATTATTTTTATATAGTTTCAATTTGCAAGTTGAAAAAACTTCCCTAGATGGGTGGTTGCAATGATTCACAGCAGTCTTACTATACTTAATACTACTGAGCTAGACACACAGAAACAGTTATAGGATGAATTGTATGTTAAGAATACACCACCCACCACTCTCTCCAAAACTATTTCAAATCAGCCATGGTAGCACATACATGTAATCTCAAGATTTGAGTGATTGGGGCAGGAGGATCAAGCCATTGTAGACTACAGAGACAAACCACAAAAACAACCATGGTGGAAAGTTGTAAAACTAAATAATGTTAATGATTGGCCATCAATGTCCACAGTGCCTATAGGTCCACTAAAATTTTCTAATTGTTTATCAATCAATTCTGGTAGACTGCATACATTTACAAATGTGTTTGTCTCATGAACATTATTTAGTTTTACAACTTGAGACAAACACATTTGTAAATTTATGCAGCCTACCAGAATTGATAAACAAACAATTAGAAAACTTTAGTGGACCTATAGCCACTGTGGACATTGATGCCAATCAAAATCTTCCCCAAAGCAGCACAACTGTGAAGCCAAGGGCCTTACTGGGGAATTAAAGCAAATATTTAAAGAAAAACTAAGATTAATCTTCTTGAATCTATTTTGAAAATCTGACAATAAAGATACATTTAAGCCATTCTATGAGACCAGAATTACCCTCATAAAGAAGGCAAAAGAAGATACATTAAAGAAATAAAATCTATAAGTAAATATCCCTTATGAGTATTAATCCAAATATTATCAGTAAAATAACAGCAAACTGATTACAAAATCAATTTGATATATGAACTAATAGAATAGAAGACCCCCCCCAAAAAATAAAGAATGATCAGCTCATGTGATCCTGGGCATGGATGGTGGTACACACTTTTAATCCCAGAACTTGGAAGGCTGAAGCAAGAGGATGATAAATTTGAAACCAGTCTGGACCCCATATCCAGTCCACCTCTCAAAGAAATGAACAGAAAAGCTCAATTAATGCATAACTTTTTTTTCGGAGCTGGGGACCGAACCCAGGGCCTTGCGCTTGCTAGGCAAGCGCTCTACCACTGAGCCAAATCCCCAACCCCAATGCATAACTTTTTAATTAAAATATGACAACTTTTTATGATCAAAAACACACAATTCAATCATCATAATGTTTTAGTCCCAGCACTCTGACAGGCAACGGCAGAAAGATCTCTGAGAGTTCAAAGGCAACCTGGTCTACAATCAAGTTCCAGGGTAGCCAGGATTACATATAGAGAGCCTGCCTTAAAATAAAAACAACATTCAGTCCACTAGAAGCAGGAGGAACCCTTCTCACCAAGCATGAGTAGGCCATAGATGCAAACCCACAGGTGGCATATACTCCACAATACTTGATCAGGCAATCTTCAATAAGAGAAAGAGATTATTCACTGTAAAAAGATTTTCCCTGAGATCATTAATAAAGCAAGGAAGCCCATTTTCACTACTTGACACAAGAAAAAGGAAAAAGGGGTCTTCAAAGGAAGAAATAAAATGATTGTTCACAAATATCAAGATTTTTAATATTAAAAAAACTAAAGATCACTCACAAAAAGCTGAGATAGCTGTAAATGTGGCATAGTTGCTAGATACAAACTAACACAGAAACGTCAGTTCTATTCTTGTATACTAGAAATGAACAATCTGAACATTAAAATTTCATTATATAATATCAAAAAGGATAAAATCTACAGGAATAGAGTTATCCAAAAAGTAGAAGGATTTGTTCTTTAAAAACTACAAAAGCTGCTGAAAAGAATTTTAAATATATAAACAAATAGAAATATATTTTTGTTTTTGTCTTAATATCATTAAGATAGAAAAATCACATGTAGAGGAATTTTAATCTAGCAATATGGCTGTCTGGCAAAGGACACATCCAAAGACCTAGGTCTGTGTCATCCAGTTGTAATACAGACATGTCACACACCTTTAATTCTTTGGCTAGATTGTAGAAATGCCCTTAGTACCACCTTTAATCCCTAAAAATGAAAGTAAGATTCATTTATAGAAGGAAGCATCCATGTTTGAAAGTGACCTCTAACTGAGGGGCAGACAAAGTGATGTGTCAGAGAAAGATTTAACAGAACGAGTCAGAAATAGGATACGCCTCTCATGAAAACAGACAAAAAAGAGAGGCAATGTGAGAGAAGAGCACAGAGAGAAAGAGAGGAGGCAGTTTTACTGGAACAGTTTTACAGAGACAGGTTGCATGCAGGTGAAGATAGAACAAGCCAGAGAATGAGAAGGAGCCAGAAGATTAGAACCAGTTGCCACAGTTAGCTTGAGGCAAAACAAAACAATTCAGTAATAAGCCAAGTCCGTTTGAAGCAATCAGCTTGGAGAAGAGCTTAGGCCAGAATAGCTGAATTGAACTAGCTAGCCAAAGTTCAAAAGAAGCTAGAAATGGTGAACTTATTCAGCAGTAAGTCTCAGCTGCTGAAGCATTATAGGACTAGGTTAGCAGATGGGTGCTGGAAGCTGAAGCTGTCCAGGTTTGGATTTATAGATAGTCTGGAGGCTAGAAGATTCCAGGCCTAGAATAGAGAAAGAAACACTCTAGGCTTAGCCCAAACCATATATCCATACAGCATGGGTACAGCTCTCATTTCATCCCTTCATCTGAGAGAATAAGAGTTACAATTATAGTCACACAAAGCTGTGTTAACATTCAGTTAAATATGAATCAAAATACCAGCAGTGTGTTTTGAAGAAATAGAAAAACCCAGTATAAAATTTATGGGGAATCTCAAGGAATCCCAAATCATGGAAAAGAGCCTTGCAAATGAGAATGAAATCAGTGGATTTGCTTTTTCTTGCTTCAAAATGTATTATGTAGAGTATTCAGAGCAGTTTGATACCAGCATACGATAACAGATTCACAGAATATAGCAAGAGAGTAGGAAGCTTACAGGTAAATCTGAAAATATATGATCTTTGCAAGCATGCCAACACTCTCAATGAAAAAGACAATCTCTTCAATAGTCCATGAGCAGGAAAGACAAGTAAGGGATCATCAACAGGTTGACCAATTGAGGGAGGCCAGAATTTGTGTGCCCTATCACTTTCCATAGAACACTGTCTTGCTCCCTGTCCTGAAGCCCTATGCTCAGACTTCCAACTAGCACAGGATTTAAGGGAAGTCACCAAATGGATGGAAAGCATCCGCCCCATAGTACCAAACCCTTACATCTCTAAGCTTGTTGGCCTCCAAAAGAGGGTCTACACAGTCCTGGATCTAAAAGATGCTTTCTTCAGGCTCTTGCTGGCCCCTGACAGCCAATCCACATTTTTGAATGGAGCAATCCAGAGGGTGGATATACCAGTCAACTATCAAGGATTTGCTTGCTACAAGGGTTCAAAAACTCACCAGCACTGTTTGATGAAGCCTTGAGTGAAGATCTGTTGGAATTTAAACAAAAATACCCATAAAGCATGTAGATGACCTCGTCATGGCTTTGACCACTGAGATGGAATTTAAGCAGGTAATAGAAGGACTTTTGAAAACCCTTCAAGCCCTGAGTACAGAGTTTCAGCTAAGACAGCTCATTTGTGCATCCTTCAGGTCACATACCTAGGCTACAACCTAGAGGAAGAAAGGGGAAGCTTTCCCACAACCAGGTTTCATCCATCATGTAAATCCTTGCTCCCACCAAAAAAAAGACATATGAAAAAAATCCCCAGGGGTGGTTGGATGTTGCTGGATAATGGCTATGGGCTTGCCAAGATAACCAAGTCCCTCTATGCCAGCACATGGGTACACAGCCTTTGGAATGGACTGAGATTGAGCAGAGGGCCTTGTATCTGCCCCTGCCCTGGCTCTCCCAGACATTACTAAGCCATCCACTTGTACATGGATGAGGCCAAGAGCATCCTCACACAAGCCCTGGGACCCTAGAAAAAACAGGATGCATATGTGTCTGTATATTTGGCAGCTGGATGGCTGGCATGTATTAGGACTATAGATGTCACCACCTTGTTGGTTAAATAAGCTGACAAATTAACTTTAGATTATGGGCTGTTCCTGACTTCCTGACAGCCACACATTCTGTTGAAGCTTTCTTGAAAGGGCACCCAGGAGATGGATGTCTAATGCCTGGGTGACATGCAATACCACACCCTTCTTCAGGATGGACCCTGCATTTGGTTCCACAAGACATCAACCCTTAACCCTGCCAGTCTCTTGTCAGACAATAACCCTGCAGAACCCTCCATTATTGTCTTGATAAGACTGACCTGATCCTGCCTATCAGGCCTGATCTGAGTGACATCATGGTGATGACACAGGAAGATGCAATGTTCACAGATCAGAGCAGTTTCATTCAAGACAGGATCAGGCATGCAGAGGCAGTGGTGATAACCCTAAATAATATTATCTGACCACAATCTGTAAGCAGGAGACCTCAGGTCAAGGAGCTGAGCGTTCAGTTCTTACTCATGCACTGCACTGGTAAAAAGACCAGGGACTAACACTATATACAGACAACCAATACGCTTTTGCCACAGCCCTCATCCATAGGGATCTTACAGGGAAAGAAGATTGCTAAGCTCGTCAGAGAAATAAATAAATAAATGAATAAATAAATAAATAAATAAATAATAGAGTAGAAATCTTATCCCCATTGGAAGCTATCTGGTTCCAAGAGGTTGGCCATTATCCATTTCCAAGGGGATACCAAAAGTGGGATTCCCCAGAAACCAGAGGCAAGAGATCAGCCAACTCGTCCACTCTGGAAGTGGCCCTAGAACCAATGGGGCGTCTCCAAGTCTCTGCAGCCCTGTCAGAGCCCAGCTTACCAGACTACCTGGAATACAGCCTGATTCTGTGAGACTGATTGGATAAAACAAGAATTGGTCATACAGGATAAACAAGAATGTTAGATGCTGCCAATAGCAGACCCGTCCTTGCTCAAAGTCTGAGGAGGCAACTGGTTATGGATCTCCACCAAGCCACCTACCTAGGGGCCAGAAAAGCTGCTGAACTCCTCAGACCCAGTGGAACGTGGAAAGCCTGATAAAGACACCACTTTAGAAGTGTTCAGATAAACCACAAAGGGGGAAGGGATACCCACAAGGGATCTGGGATCCAGGAAATGGGTCTGGGGAGTAGGGGGTGGGCTTTTCTGAAACCAGGCCTACCTACTGTTTGGGGCTATAAATATCTGCCAGCATCTGTAGGTGCTTGCTCAGAATGGGTAGAAGCCTGCCCCATTTGAACAGAGATGCGAATGAAAAACTGTGAAAACTCAAGTCATGCTATTGCCATAAGGAGTGAAGTTCTTTGTCTCTGGCCCAGCAGCCTCAGCCTTGCACCTCTACTTATCTATAGGCACATCTATTTACTTATAGGCACATCACCTAAAAGTTGAGAGTTGTATAAAATCTTAACTTTTGCACAGTTTCTGAGTGGTCTCTTCTCTTTTGTCCTGACAATTACACAGAAAGCACCGAAAGAAAGACATCCCTTGGTTGGAGCTGAGGAAAAGGTGAAAATAATAAAGTCAGAAATGTTTTGTCCTGGTCTGGAGAAATGGCTCATTGGTTGAGAGCATGTAGTGCTCTTGCAGAGAACCTGGGTGTTCACACCATCTGTAACTCCACTTCCAGGGGATCCAAGACTCTCTTCTAATCCCTGTGGATACCAAACATACTTGTAGTTCCCATGCTACATGAAGGAAAGCCACTCATACACATAAAATAGAAATAAATAATCTAAAACAAGTTTAATTTTGAGAGGCATGTGAATTGCGGGGAGAATGGAAGTTCTGTCAGCAGACTTGACTGTCTGGTCACCACTGACTGTCAGAGAGTGGGGCGGGGTGGGAAGAAGATGTTCCCAACACAAATGATAAAAAAAAAATCAAAAAGAACCTGGATCTGTGATTCCATAGAGCACAGCAAGAGTTGGCCAATCAGACTAGAACCTAGAAAATGCCAACAAGGAGAGGCATCAGCTGCCAGCAGGTCAAGGGTGTAGCACAATGCATGCCAGAGTCAGTTGAGGGTGCTGTCTTCTGAAATTTGGTCATCCTTGAGAGGACAGGAAGGACAGACAGCTGGAAGATGTGACGTGAGTGTTTCATCCATGTTGCAGGGAGTCCCAGGGCAAAAATAACACACCCCGGGACATCTCTGGATCAAAATGGAAATCTGCTGTGCAAAGGCGCTTCCTGGAACACACCAGAATGTCCTTGGCATGAAGAACATGACAGGTCTCAGGGTCCAGCAGCAAAAACTACAAGCAGCTGTGACTAGCAGACATGATCTTGTAATAGGTTACATCACAAAAACAAAAGAGGTGGCATCTGCTGTGACAAAAGGAACAGGAGATAAAGCAGGCAGAGTCTGCGTGACTAAATGAACATCAGAATTGCTAATGCATGTGTGCTAATGCATGTGTGCTAATGCATGTGTGGATTTTAGATAAGTCAAAGGGGAGAAACCAGGCAGAATATAAACAATCACGCCTTATCAAGGATTCTCTGTGGCCTGCTCCTGTAATCCCAGCAGCAGGAGCAGGAGCCAGCTGAAAATCTCAGGCTATTCCTGGTCAGAGCAAGGAGAACGAAAAAAACCTAAACACAAGAAACTCGGAAAGAACCTTTACACCTTCAGACCTAGATGATTGGGTGTCTCTGCTTTAACCTGAATGTGCAACACCATTCAAAAGGAACGAACGCCTGAAACACGAGTATGGCAGTTCAAACAGATCTTGAGAGAATTGTGTGCTGTGAACAACCCAGTCTCTGAAGCGACATAGCCTGGGCATGGCAGGGCAGCCCTATAACGCCAGTAGTCAGAGGACTCCAGGCTAGCCGGGCATATGTGGCTAGACTGTTTCAAGTACAAGCAAAAAGGGTCCTCTGAGCAATTGAACACCATCTTTGAAAGTTGAAAGCTACAGTCATACCTTTCATTTGATCTTAGCCATGACTGACATGCGTACATACAGTCTTTCATTTGCTCTTAGCCATGAATGGCTCGCGTGAGGTTTTTCAATGTATTAGATCACCTTTGCTTTTCTCCCCAACCAAAACGTCAGCCTGAGGATTTCACTTGGGATATTTTTCTGTCTGTGAGAGTCAGACAAAGAAGAAAAGGGGAGGAGAAGCAGCTCCCCTCCTCCTGTAGCTGAATAAAGCCACCTAGCCAGGGCTGGCATCAGTAAAATGGAGTAGCATTCTCAGTAGGACCTAGAAAGTTCATCCTAAATATCCTGACACTTATATACTCATGTGTCAGCTACTCACACACCTGAAGTGTGCGACTGAATCTTAGTATTATTCACAAAAGCATTACCTCAAGCTAGGTTTACAATATCATTTCAATAGAAATGGCCCATACATATACAGCTATCCAATTAGACAAGATGGATGAAGCAAAGAAGTGCAGGCCGACAGGAGCCGGATGTAGATCGCTCCTGAGAGACACAGCCAGAACACAGCAAATACAGAGGCGAATGCCAGCAGCAATCCACTGAACTGAGAATAGGACCCCCGTGAGAGGGCGGCAATGGGGGGAGGATGGGGAGGGGAACACCGATAAGAAAGGGGAGGGGGGAGGGGGATGTTTGCCCGGAAACCAGGAAAGGGAATAACACTCGAAATGTATATAAGAAATACTCAAGTTAATTAAAAAAAAAAAAAAGAAAAGAAATTCATTATCAGTCACTTTCCTAATGATCTCTCTCTCTCTCTCTCTCTCTCTCTCTCTCTCTCTCTCTCTCACACACACACACACACACACACACACTCACACTCATATACATGCCACACACACGTTGGTATACAGATGCACATGAATACATACACATATGTACCCACACAAACACACAGACACAGTACACTCAAACGCCCACATTCATAGACAGATACACATGTGTGTACCACCAGTTCTTAGAAAATCATAATATACTCTTTATCCTTGGAGATTTCACTTTTGGACATTCCAGGTGAAGAGAATCATTGGCGTGGCCTGCTGGCTTGGCCGTGTTCACCAGCGGGATGCTCTCATTGAGGGACTCATTAGTACTGTAGCTTATAGTACCTTGTCACTCTGTATTTCTTATAAGCCCCCCACTGCACTGGTGGACAGATTACTCTCCTCATTCATCACTTGATGGTCATTTGAGTCATTTCTACTTTTTGGCAATTAAGAATAATATTTCTGGAGCTAGAGAGATTGGCTTGGTTGTTTGCATTTAAAGATCTGGCAAGGACCACAGCCCAGTTTCCAGCACCCACACCATGGCTCACCTTGCCCTGGCTTTTGAGGGAATTAAAAGTGCACATCGCACACATAGATACATGCGAACAAACACTCAAAAACATAAAATAAAAACAAATCTTAAGAGCAAGAATACTGCTAAGAACATTCCTGTACAAGCTAGAGTGAACTTTGCTACTTCAGATAGTCACTGCTTCCTTGCAATGAAAACATGTAAAATCTTCTTGAGTTCATACATGTGTGCTACCACAGTCACCTATGTAGTATGTAAGGAAACCAGCACACGGTGCTTACCTAACTGTAACTTTGACTAGTTACATCATCAGTCAATGTTTCTGCATCCTTCCCTCTTATCCTCTCAGCCCTGTGGCTAAGGTCAAGTTCCCTACTTGTCCTTAGGGTTGTCTCCTAGACAGTTGTCACTCTGGAGGGCTGGAGTCAGAGGTTTGACTCCTAGTTTTCTAATGGCTAGCAAAGAGCATCTTCCACTGTGTATTGGCCATCTCTAAATCTTTTCTTTCCCATTTTTCATTTTTATTGTTAGCTGACAAGAGCTCTGTACATGTAATGGACATTGGCTTCTTTTAGGATATGTGATTTGTAAACATAGTATTCTCTCCCATTCTGTAATCTGCCGCTTCACTTGCCCAATTTACAGCCTAAACTTACACTTACAGTTGGGCTAACTTTGTGTATGGGAGAATTGATTCCCTGTGTCTGAGTGTGAATACCCATTTCCTCTGGAACTACTACTTGTCAAGCACTGCTCTTTCCCACGCTGAACCGTGGATCAACTTTCAGCAAAAATAATTCCACTCCTCTGAGGCCACCATCTGGGAGAACAGGCAGGACCATGAACTCAGTCCTGTCTCCTTACACAACCTCTAGGACTTATTATTTTGAGACAGACATTTGTTAACAAACGTAAGAACTGCATTTAACTTACTCAAGAACTCAAACAGCTTCTGCTTGCTACAAACAATCAGTTCTGTAAAGACTGCCACTGGCTCTTGTTGGGAAGCTGGGGACTGATCTTCCTGTCTTACCCATGACCTCTCCCAATAAATGAATTTATTAATTTCCATGAATTGTTGTGGCTGGTGGGAGGTGTGTGACTGGAAAATACAGACTGCCAGGAGAAGGCCACAGAGATGATTGAACTTCTCCTGACTTCAGAATTGCCTTGGCCCCTGGGAAGCTGTTACCCCTGGTCCTTCCACCTTAGAGCCCTGAAGAACAAGGATATCTGTGCCCTTTAAGCCACCCTTATTATGGAATTTCTAAGACATCAAATGCAACTTTTGCCTTTGTGGTGTTTCAGAGAAAATGTAAGCTAGGGAAGATGATGAATGAAAACGTAAGTCACTCAGTTATGGGTTCAGTTTCACAGCTTCAGAAAAGCTGAATCCAGGAGCTGGAGAGATGGCTCAGAGGCAAAGAGCACTGGCCGCTCTTCCCGAGGACCCAATTCTCAGTCCCACATCACAGTTAGCAACCAGATGTAACTCTACCTCCAGGCCATCTGCCTGTCTTGAAACTCAATTTGCAGACAAGGCTAGCCTCAAACTCATAGAAATCCACCTGCCTCTACCTCCCAAGTCCTGGGATATAAAGTTTGTGCCACCATGCCGGGCCAAATAATTTTCAAAATGATGTATCAAAACATAATCTCTCCAAGGAAAAAAGTTTAAAATCAAGGTAATTTCTACTGCCTTCTCAGAACATAGCAGACACCCTCTGGGGTGCATTTCAGAAGGATTCTGTTGACCCTTTGTCTTTTGGATCCAGGGCCCAGGTGGTCAGCCTTACTTACTGGATCCCCAGACTCGTCTCTTTCAGCAATTATTTCTCTCCCTGCAGCTGCACTCCAAGGACTGCTTTTGTGGACCACCAGGAATTTCCTGTGATAGAATATCAGAAAGCTACTGGTGTCTGGGAGGAGGTGACTTCACAGGGCAAAAGTTCCCTTTCTACAATAAACATTCTCAGTGCGGCCATGCCAGAGACTTCCCACACAGACCCTACACCTACAGCCACTTGTCATCTTGACAACAAATAACCAGAGAAAGAAACAAGATCATCTGTACAAGGCTCTCTTTTTGTTTTAAGTGGACCTGCTTTGGGTTTCTGGATAGATTAACCTTACACAAACCAAAGCAGCCAGGCATGGTGACTCACTCCTGTAATCCCAGCATTAGGAAAGCAGAAACAAGAAGTCGCTGTGAGTTCAAGGGTCACCTGACTACAGAGCAAGAGAAAAGTGGGGGGATATAAAGAGAGAGAAAAGGAAACCAACCAAAATGAAAGATCACTTAATTTTCTAAAAAAGAGAAAGGTGTGCTGTTGTGGTGGTTGTTATTGTTGTTTGGGAGAGGGTTGGTTGGTTGGTTTTGGTTTGGTTTTTTGTGGTGCTGGGAATCAAACCCAGAGCCTGAAATGTTCTAGGCAAGTTGTTCAATGCTGAGCTATGGCCCCAAGAGCAGCCACCAATTCTCCTTTCCATGTGTAGGATGGAGGTCGTCAAGTGAGCATGAAACCCTAAGCATCCTGAGGTACTGCCCATGATGCTAAAGATGGAGGAAGACACACGGCTTCTACAGCAGCCCCTCTAAAAGCCAGGTTCAAAACAGTCAACAAGGGGAGACGCCACACATGGGGGTGTAGCTGGCCCTGTCTGCATGGGAGGGAGCATGTTCCCAGGGCAGGGAAGGCCAGTTTGGAGCCTCGCCTCACAGTGATAAATCAAGCAGTAATATAACTGTACCCGACCCTCCACATCCTAGTCACCACGACATCCTGAGAGAGTCCTGGCGTTTCAGTGCCTCCATTCAGGAGCCCTGCCAGGAAGATCTCTCTATGGGGAAGGCAGAAAGCATAGCTAGACAAGTTTGCATGCAGAGCAGAGAGTCATACCAGGTTCTTGCTGTACAGCAGTGACTGCAGCACTTTGGTGACACACCTGTCTGCTCCCGAGCTCACCCCTCCCACGTGTGGCAGGAGCCCACCTCCTTAGGTGCCGCTTAGCTTTCAGCTTTGCTCACCTCCCAGGATGCTTGCACTCATCCACTGCTTAGTGACTCAGTCTCCAACCATGACTAAAGCACTGCGAATTAACCGTCACAAGTCACACTTCCGGGTATATTGAAGTGGCTCCAGATTCTCTCTTGGAAGGACATAGGAGACAGAGAGAAGCTGGCTTTGAGATAGAAGTAGGAACCATAAGTGGAGTCGGTGCTGGAGGTACAGTGCTAACAGCCTCTTTCTGCCTGAGAAAGAACAGGGCACATTGTCTTTCCAGACCCAAACCACGTTCAGTGTCTTTTGTACAATCCAAGGAGCCTCCAGACCAGAAAAGACTGATAAGACCTTGGGAGCACTTGCCTACTGCCTACTGTGTGGACCGGATATGACAGAAAAGGTGGATTAAACAAATAATCGTCCAAGTGTCTTGATTAGTACAGAGGAACTCTCAGTGCTCTGAAGGTACTCTCCTTCATGCCAGCTGGGTACCATGATGGCCTAACCCTTTTATCTCCACAGCAGCACCGGCTTGACTGAGGGGTGAGAGACAGCACACCAAAGAAGAGATGTGAGCCTCAAGGGTGTCTCCGAAGTACTATCAGGACAAGGTACACATCAGGCCCTGGGTGTCTCCCTCTGCCCACAGAGCTCATTCATTATCACTGTATTGAAGCATCAGTGAGGATTCTTCATCTCCAAATACCCGGTGTTCCCCTCAGAATAGAAGTGGATCCCAGTAACTGAAGAGGAAAGCATATTCTGAGCTTCTCAAATGCTCTGGGGAGGATGAGGAACCAAGCTCAGGAAATGGGCAGAACAGCAGCAGGTGAAGCAAGCCAACACAGTATAAAGCCAGGCACAGCGCACATCCCACAGCCCTTAAGACCCATGCGCTGGGTCAGACTGCATTATCCCATCTTAACTCTGGCCAGTTAGCTCATCAACCTTAAATCAGTGCACAACCCTCCTAAGCTTCTGTTTCTTGACTATAGAACTAACTTTTTAAACGCCACGTGTCGACAAGTCGAAAACCCTGCTGATTGTAAGATTACAGATACCTTGAGAGGGTCTTGCGGGCACACGTATAGACCCTCAGCACTCAGGAAGACAAGGCAGGATGGCAGATTGCAGACCAACCTGGACTCAGTGAGCTCAAGGTCAGGCTGAGCTACATGGTAAGACCCTGTCTTGAATAATCAAAAGAAAACAGGTAATACACATTCAATTTCAGGGTATGTTCATGTCCTATGACACATGAAAAGACTCTGCTGATTGATATTGTGACAATGGCAATGATTTCCTGCTTCCAATTTTTGTTTTGTGTATCATTAAAATCCCTCCATGCTCTATAGAAGACTGGTACTTAGGATTGAGTGTGTGTCCTTGTGCCAGCTAGGAAAGAGCACTGCCACGGAACTACACACGCGAACTACACACACCCGGGGTCACCCTTTCACTCTTTAGTATGAAATAGGGTCTCAGTAAGTTGCCTAGGCTTCAGACAGTGCTGCTGCACACTTTTAATACCAGCACGTAGAGGCAGAGGCAGGCAGATCTCGGAGTTCAAGGCCCAGCCTGATCTACAGAGCGAGTTCCAGGGCAGCCAGGGCTACACAGAGAAACCCTATCTCGAAGCAAAGTTTCCTAGGCTGGCCTTGAGTTTTCATTTCTCCCATGTCAGCCTGTCAAGTAGCTAGGATAACCACTCAGCATCACTAAGACTGAATAAAAGTTTTATTAGGCTTATTAAAATAAGATATAGATATGTCATAACACAGTTAATAGATACAAATGGGAGAAAACAGGTCAAGCATCTCTTACCTAAAGTGTATGGAACCAAAGTGTTCAGACTTTCAGGATGTTTTCAGATTTTGGGATACTATATACACTTAATGAGAGATCCTAGGGAGGAAATGAAAGTCTAAGCACATCCATCCCTTAATCATGTAAGTTTAAGGTTATTGCATTATATAATATTTTAAATGCTATTATGTATAAAACAATTTTCAGGTATGGAATTTTCTACAGATGGCATCACATCATCATTCAGAATGTTTCAGGTTTTGTAATGTGTTGTATTTCAGACTTATAGGCTAGGGATGTCTAAACCTATTTCCAAATGTAAATTAATGGCTAGCTGTACCGGCACATGCCTTTAATCCCAGCACTCAGGAGGCAGTGGGTCTCTGTGGGTCTGAGGCCAGCCCAGTCTACATAGTGATCTATAGTCCATCCAGATCATGGAGAGAGACAAGACGAGCGTGTTAAGAGCATGGTGGTACACCTGCCATCTCAGCTACTTAGGAAGCTAAAAAAGGAGTTCTGTCAGTCCAGAGAGCATAGCAAGACTCGGAGAAAAACAGAAGTGGCACTGGGAAAAAGAGACAAGGAGGAGAATCTTTTTCCAACTTCTCCCTACTTGCCTGTCAACCCATCCCTCTTTGACACACATTTCCATAGGCAAGGATGCTGCTCTCCGAACCATCACTACAACTGGGAAACGTCTTCAAAGATGTGACCTCATAGAGAGCAAAGTGGCACTTGTCATTAATCGGGCACTCAGGAGGCAAAGGCAGACCTCTGTGAGTTTGAACCCAGCCTGGTCTGCATAGCCAGCCAGGGTTACAGAGTGAGACCTTGCCTCTATCGAAAAATGAATCTACATTTTTCTCCCAAACTTTCTGGAAATCTTGACAACCTTTGTGTGATGTGCTGCTGTCTTGACTCTACATGTAGTAAGAGGCGCTTTTAGAACACAGATGTGCCCTTCCCAGTGGGAGGAGCTTTGTGAACATAGCCACGCCCTTACCAAATGGTCCTTGGGAGTTTTATATCTGTGGCTGTCCTCATGTCAACAGAAAGATAGCTAAGTACTCGCATCCCTGCCGAGAGGTCATCTGCCAAGTGGAGTTCATTACAAGATCTCAGCGTAAAGTCAAAGATGGGCAGGTGCTCCAAACAGCCCCCAGAAGCCAGTGGTGGGATCGAGGTCATTTATAGATATATGATGTTCTTAGGTCTAGGCCTGGCATATTGACAGTCATTAAAAGTCAGTTATTTGGTTTTCTTTAAAAAAAAACAAAACAAAACAAAACAAAACAAAACTTTGAGACAGTCACACCATGTAGCTCTCTCTGGCTTTCCTAGATCTCAGTATGTGGATCAGGTTGGTCTCAAACTCACAGAGATGGACCTCTCTCTGCCTCCCGAGTGCCGGATTAAAGACATGCACAACCACTCCAGGCTTCTTTTGAAATGTATGTGCAAGCATATGAGGGCACTTGTGTAACCAGTGCCTAATGAGGCCACGAGTGGGTGAGAGGAAGTTACAAGTGGTTCTGAGCCACCTAATGTGGTTGCTGAGAATTAAACCCTGGTCCTCGGAAGAGCAGCAAGTGCTCTTAACCACAGAGCCATCTCTCCAGCTCAGTTATTTGGGTTCTGCCTGTAATAGCTCAGTACCTCAAAATATTGAGGCTTTGGAGACTGGGTGGCTCTGTGAGTTCACTGTGCCATCACTGTACAAAGCTCTCAAAAGTACCTTGGGAAGGCCAAGAATGGGCAGAGACGCTAGGTGGCCTTGCTTTGACTCTGGATAGAGCTGTAAGATCTGCTCGACATTGAGAGCCCTTGGTGAGAGCCCATGTCCAGTGACACAGAGCTGAGATCCAGAACTGCTCAGCAAGTTACCACACACAGGACACATTCCTTATGGTTCAGTGAGAACGTCTGAATAACCTTTGTCTTTCTTTACTTTCTCCGCCCCGAACAAGTTCATGTGGTTATTACACACTGTACTTAGGAGCCTGAAACAGCCCCATTGGGTTTTCTTTTGTGTTTTGAGAAGATTTGGAACACTGCGTTCTAATTATGATCTTGATTCTACTACATGTTTCTCACCCTGACAGAGTCAGACAGGAGGTGGGAAAGGGTTCTCCCCAGAACAGGAAGTAGAACAAAGAGCAGGGCAGGCTCTCCTCATCCTACATGAGGCAGCAGAAAGCAGCAGAAGGCTGTGACTTGCTGAGTGAGGTGTCACCAGATTGGAAATCTTTATGCCACTGTCTTGGGATACCTTGTTGAATCCGATGTTTTTGACCCAAACGCTGTGGCTCTCTTTACCTTCTATTCATGTTTGATAAACTTTGATATTTCTCTCTCCTTTTTTTTCCTTCTAGTTTTTGAAAGTAGAACACTAGCTTTGCAACTGATCAATGAAGTCCCCATAATGAGCCCACGCTACACAGCAGCCACCCTCTTGGCTTCGGGTGCTATTCCGCCTAGTAATCCACATCTGGATCTAGACAGTTTCTCAGTGCATCTTTAGCCCAGCCCTGGCAGTGCATCCTAGTTCTGCTTCCTCCGGTGCCTGTACGATGTCCATGTTTCGCTCCTGAGGATGGCAATGCCACAAGACGGGCACATGCTCTCCAAGCAATGGCCTCCCCTCTGGCATCTTGCTTCTGCGGATAAGACCAAACAACCAGAGGAAACTTGGTATTTCTGAAAGAAATATCCAAGGATTGAGTCTGAAATCTCAGTTTGGCAAGTCCAAGGTTACAGAGACCACAGTTCAGCACAGGTGCAGTGCCCATGTGCGGCAGGCAGCAGGGGAACAAGAGCAGGAGGCACTTGTCCCAGATTCCAATGTTGCAACCTCACGTGTAGCTTTGAACCTGACTTTGGGCCAAAAGATGCCAGGGTTTTAAACTGTTGTAAATTACTGTCAAGACGTACTTACAGGTTGGGCAAAACTATACAGAAGAGCACGCAGCCATTTTCACCCCACTGGAGCTTTGATGCCAGGTTTGATATGTGTATGCCTCTTCCTAGGCTGAGCACTTCCTGTCTGGACTTCTCATTTCTCCCTCAGTCCCACAGTGCTAGGTAATTTGCAACAGGAACCCCAGGATCCTCTTGAGGACTGAGGGGAGCCAGCAGGCTGATCAGCTGGGTGGTAGAAACAAGGACACTTGTGCTTGACACATCTCAGAAACCTGCCACTAAAACCTGGAGATGGAGTTCATGTGCACCTTCCCTCTACCTTACTTCTGCAAGCTTACGAGAGAGATGGGAGCCAGGACAGCACAGGCACAGGAACAAGGCTGGAGGTGCTTGCCCCTGCTGCTGTCCTGTTGCGGCTCTTGCTGGGTGCTCCTGCAGCTGTAGGCCTGAAATCTCAATGTATAGATTTGTTTATTCTAAAGGAAAGCGGCAGGAAGTTCATCTTTTACCAGTGACCTTGGGTGGCTGTCTTTGATGGCGTTTAATAGGCTGAAGGTTGAGAAGTTTGTTTACATCATTATAAAATGATGCCATCCTTCTCGTCGTTTTCACTTCTCTTAAATGTGTTTCCTGAAATCAGTCACACACACACACACACACACACACACACACACACACACACACACACGAAGTTTAAAGCAAGTGTTTTTCAGTTCAATTTATTTATTCTTGTTGTGGCTTCATCCTGACCCATAATACAAAATGCACAATACTATTCTCAGATACTTAGTGGCACTTGTAGTAATCTATTGTTTCAGGGCTTTTGTCTGTTTGTTTTAATTTTTTTAAGATTTATTTATTTATTACATATCAGTACACTGTAGCTGTCTTCAGACACACCAGAAGAGGGCACCAGATCCCATTACAGATGGTTACGAGCCACCAGGTGGTTGCTGGGAACTGAACTCAGGACCTCTGGAAGAGCAGTCGGCGCTCTTAACCGCTGAGCCATCTCTCCAGCCCCATAGGTTTTTATTTTAATGGTGATATTTTAAAACCTTTCTCTCCATAATGTTTTATAACCAGCATTTGCATATTATATGTAACATTTTTAATCTTCTAATCTCTTTCTTTAAAAAGCAAAATTTTTTGTCAATTTACGGTTATTTACAAAAAACAACAACAACAAAAAAAAACAACAACAACCAATTACAGGCTGGATGTAGTAGTATGCACCTTTAATCCCAGTGCTTAGGAGGCAGAGGCAGTAGTATCCCTGTGTTTGAGGTCAGTGTAGTCTACAGAGTGAGTTCCAGGACAGTCCTGTTACAATGAGAAATCTTGTCTCAAAAAACAAACAACAAACCAATTACTACAGTGTAAACAGCCTAAGAAATTTTAGGAAACAGTGCCACCTAGTGGTTCCTCCCAGCACTGCAGTAATAGTAGCTTGGTTCCATGTCCCTTTTCACTATGTAGACCAGGCTGGCCCTGAATTTAACCACTTGCCTGTGCTTCCCAAATGTTGTGATTAAAGGAGGGAGCCACCATGCCCAGCTTCCTGCCCTACTTTTAAAACAACCCTGAGAGTCAAATTTCTGAATTCTATTTTGCCTTTTAGTAGCTGGCATAGATCAAATTATAAAGAGTATTGATCCCTTTGGTCTGGGGAGAACACTGAACTATCCAGGAATGAAAACAGGCAAGTGGGTGCTGAAACTCACCTCCAGCTCTCTTAAGTTCTCAGGGAGACTCCAGTAGCCAGAGCGTTCGTTATCTCCTGTGCAATTCTGGTACCTAAAGGAGGCAGGCTTTCTTCCCTGAATCTCCTTTTAACTGTTTTAATGTATTATGTGTGGCCATGATGTGGGAGAGGTGCCTTGGCACACACGTGGAGGCCATGTGGGGTTGGCCTCTGCTTTTCACCTTCTACATGGGCTCCAGGAGCTGAACCCAGAGCACAAGCTTGCCTGGAAAACAGGGTAACGCACTGAGCCATCTCACCAGCCCTGTATAGTTCGATGACGAGTGCCAACCAGGCTTAGTGGAGGATGTTTGTAATCCTAGCCCTCTAGGAACAGAGAATCAAGTTCAAGTCCAGCTTAGGGTATGCAGAATGTTTCTTTAAAATAAAAAAGAAAGTCCCTGTGCTTAGTAGAGCTCCCTTTCTCTCAACCACAAGAAGTACTGATATTCACACAATTTTGCTGGCACAGTTTTGCAGCTGGAGCTCAACAGTATGCCTGGCTAACTTGGCTTATGCATCAAGGACCAACCCCTTCAAAACTCTTTTCTTAAACCACTTTGCTCCCATGTTCAACGCTGGCTTGTGAGTATGCACTCTGCGACTTCACTGTGTGTATAATATACCAAGAAGTGAGAGCTTGTCAGCTATGTATCTTAGCATGCTTAGAGTTACCATAATATCCTGCTAGGAAACACGAGACCATCAACATCTAAGACAAAGTTAATGGGATCAATACAGTCTCTGGGGGAATCAAAGAAAGTCTGTGAAAGAAGTTGCAACAACTTGGGATTTGGCTGTCTTTGCTTCATTTTTGTCATGGTCACCATCTATTACAGAGCTTGGGTTTGTTCTACCAGACCTAGGTTCTAATCCCTTTGAAAATTACTTCAGAAGATTCTGTCCATTGTATTCAATGGTTTGGTTCTCCTACTGTCTGTACCTCTGAGGCAACTGCATTTCCAACTTCAATGTCTCTGACATTGTGCCTTGTGTGTGTACCCTTGAGAACTGTTGAATGTAAAAACTCATGGATATTTAATATTATTCATCAAACCTGGAATTTCCCTGGAGAGTGCTTGCACTTAGCCACCAGGGGGCAACTTGAAATGATGATTTCATCTTGGGAGCTGGATCTTCCCCTGGAGAAACCCTTCGAGTTTGAAAGCACCTAAGCGTTACTTCTTTTTGAAGTTTTCATTTGAAAGCATTTGAAAGGTAACTCCTGCTAGCCGCTCATCAGAGCTTGTCTAAGAAGAAGGCAACGTCTCATTCTCAATAGCTACTCAATGTAGGTAGCCACAAGCCTACCAATCAAAAGGAAAAGGAGACTGCCCATTCAAGGGCTCAGAAATTTTTTGACAGTCAGGTTCTGCAAGACTGGCACAGAGAGATTCCGTCCCTGACCAAAGAGGCTCAGATGGTCCCACCTTTGGCTCACAGGCCACGCTGGCAGATAAGTAAGCTCACTTTGAAACCAGAGCAAACTTCAAGAACCAGCACCCTCAGCCAAGTGGAGAGAGGCCAACAAATGACAAGCAGTGAAGAGCCGCCATTAGAATCACTTGTTACGTCCTTGAACATTCTAACCAGTGTGACACTAGAACTAAGGTCTACCGCACTGCCACTGGGTCACAGCTCGCTGGACCAGCTGGCTGGCTCACCCGGCTGGGTTGAGGCTTCATCCTCTGCATTTGGAATGGGAGCTTGAAGGATGCACAAAACCCACTAAACATTCGCAGAGATGATTGGGCCAGCACCAGTCCTGCCGGGGTTCCTCTCCTCGGCAGACTAACTGTTCTGTGCACACTCCAGGGTGGATTTCCCTTCTGAGAAGAACATGTGCATAGCTCCCTGGCTTTCTCATTCTACTCTTGAAATATCATCACTTCCGAATCCGGCCTGCACTTTAACTTGGCCAGGACTTGGAAGCAAGAGCATCAAACGTACAGGATGACTACACAGTTCTGTTATGTATCATGAAGCAACCTGAACCCTAACCTTAAATAAAATCCCTTGGCAACCCTTTCAGTGTGTGTGTGTGCGTGTGTGTGTGTGTGTGTGTGTGTGTGTGTGTGTGTGTCTGTGTGTATGTGTGTCTGTGTATATGTGTGTGTCTGTGTGTGTCTGTGTGTCTGTGTATCTGTGTGTGTGTCTGTGTCTGTGTGTGTCTGTGTATGTGTGTGTCTGTGTGTGTCTGTGTGTCTGCGTGTGTGTATGTGTGTGTGTGTATGTCTGTGTGTGTGTGTGTGTCTGTGTGTCTGTGTGTGTGTGTGTGTGTGGTTACCAGCTTAGAATAAAAGATCCAAACAAAATTTTCCATTATTTAAAATTAGTTTTCTATTAAATAAAACTTTTAAAAATAATTAAATTTGAATAATAAAACTAAAATATGTCTTTTGGAGAAGGGAGTGCCTGTGTGTGTGTGAGTGAGTGAATGCCTCCATTTCCCTGTGTGCAGAGAGCAAATGAGGGTGACTGCTGTCTACGCTTACCTTTTCACTGTCTCCTTCAGACAGGCGTCTTCCTCACAGGCTGCTGACCACCAGCCCCAGATCCTCCGGAACTCACTCTCCAGGGCTAGTTCCAGGCATGTGCAATCATGGCTGACTTTTACGTCGGTGCTGGGTGTTCAAACCCAGGTCTTCATTCTTACACAGCAAGCTCTCTTAACTGCTGAGTCATCCCCTTAGCCCATAAAGTTCATTGTCACTGTCGTTCCTGTGATGTCTACACTGATTTTCCAGTGCACATCCTTTACACAATGAAAGCTTAGAATGTATTGCCAAATGTGAGAAATTCAAACTGCCGATGCTTACAAATCTTTTAAAAGATATATGAATCTAAATTTTAATTGGTGAGAATAAAATCAGCTATATATACAGAGAAACACAGCACCTAAATCTGAAACAACTGGCACCTTTATCTTCCTCCTTCTGCCGTTTTGTTCGATACACAGAATTCCTAGATCTAATAACCTTAAAAGTCTCCCTCTCTCTCATACTATCCTCTTCATACACATAAGGTGCTTATAGAAATTAGTAGGGGCCTGCAGGATGGCTCTCCCGGTAAAGGCCACCAAGCCTGATGACTTGAGTTTAGTCCCCAGAATGAGGGTGGTAGAGAAAAAGCAGCTCACACCGGCTGTCCTCTAATTGTCCAATGTACCCCTGTTGTAACATGCAGGAACATACACAGACTATATAAATAAATATTCTTTAAAGAAAAAAAAAGGAGTTGTTGGGTCTTGAAGGTTTTGTAAAGCAAATCAGTGATCAAGTCAGAAATTCAACTTTATCCACAGGTTCTGCCTTTGCTATGCTGCCTCTCCAAAATTTATTTTTTGTTCCTGCTAAAAACAATATAAAATCTACCATGCATTTTCTTCTCATTACTGAAACTCGAGAATGACTTACAAAAGGCTAAACAGAGACTATGTGTAAGTCGTAAGGGGGAGAGGATAGCAGGTACCTGAGGACCAGAAGACACCAACTCACCAATCCCCTAGAGGCCTACAGACAGGACACGTGCCTCGTGCTTTTCAAACATTAGCGACTTCCTAACTGCCATTTTGTCAACTTGACAGTCATCTGAAATGAAGGAATCTCAATTAAGAAAATTCCTCCATGAGATCCAGCTATAGGCAAGCCTGTACGGCATTTTCTTAATTAATGATTAATGAGAGAGGACCCAACCCATTGTGGGTGGTGCCATTCCTGGACTGGTGATCTTGGGTTCTGTAAGACAGCAGGCTGAGCAAGCCATGAGCACCAAGTCAGTAAGCAGCACCCCTCCATGGCCTATACATCAGCTTCTATTATGTTTGAGTTCTTATCCTGGCTTCCTTCTTGGATTAACAGTGCTATAGAAGTGTAAGTCAAGTAATCCCCTTCCTTCCCAACTTGCTTTTGGTCATAGTGTTGATTATAGCAGTAAAATTCCTAAGGTAATTTTTATTTTATACTAACCAATTTTTAATTTTACCCTCCATTTCACAGATGGTGAAACTGAGGCAGAGAATAAATTGCATGCCAAAGTCCCAAATCTAGTTCTGCTTTAAACCCTAGTCACGTGTCTCATCCAGATGGCTCTGCAGGTACAGGCGTGTAATGAGCAAAGCTACACAGTGCAGTGGCCTGAGCAAGGTACCACAGAAGACAACCCTCACGGGACTCGCACTAACATCAGAGCCCACTCTCCTCTACCCCAGGTGACACTTTCACCCTAGAAATAACCTTCTACTTACCAAAGAAAAGTGACTTACGTTAAAAAAAGAGAGAGAGAGAGAGAGAGACAGACCAAGGATTCAGATCATAACAAAATTTTCCCTCTTAGTACAGAAATGGGGTGTGAGGGCAGATGCAGGCACACATGGATACCAGATGCTGGTCAGAAGTCTTTTCTCAATGGCTTTTTTATTATCTTATGTGTATGAATGAGTATCTCGCCTGGCACCCATGGAAGTCAGAAGAGGGCATCAAGTCCCCTGCAACGGTTGTGAGCTACCATGTGGGTGTACATGCTCATAACAGCTGAGCCAACTGTCTAGCTCACTGTTGGCTATTTTTTGATATAAGGTCTCTTATTTCCTGAACCCGAGGTTCACTCCTTGGCTAAAGTGGCTGGCCACTGAGCCCGGAGGGTCTCCTGATACCCATGCACACCGTGCCAGGCTCACGCAGGCTTTGCCCATCTGTCTCGCACTCTAGAACTGTTTGTTGCTGTTACGTGCATTGGCTTTGGAGATGGGGCTGTAGACCAGATTGGCCTTAAACTCAGAGATCCACCTGCCTCTCTGCCTCCTGGATGCTGGGATTAAAGGCATGCTCAACTATGCCTGGCACTAAAACACAAACTAACTCAAGGTTTTTAGAGCTTGGCCACCAAAAGCCATGTATTCTGAGAACAGCTGAGGCCACATTCCAGGAAGGACAGATCTACACTGAAGGCTTATTGCTTAAGAGCCTCGAGGGATACAAACTCTCAAAGCTACCACCTCCACTGGACCTCCACTAGCCCTTGTAAATGGCACAAGCGCTAGAGGAGAGACAAATTTTATGGAAGGTGCCGTTTTGGCTGAGAATGAGCTGTGGGGTTACAATATCTCAACCCGGATACAGCTGTTTGTGACAAAGTCCCTGTCACCAAATAAACACTGGCCAGCATTCTACTTCACCAGACATCTGTTTCCTGTTTTTATTCTTCCCTTTATCACTCTATTCCAATTTCCTTCCACCTGTATGACACCAGAGACAACCAAAATGAAGAAAGCCCATGTTTGGCGGTCAGTTCTCCTACGACTGCTGTGAGGTACTTAGTCATTCTGCTCGAAGGGATGGGGGGAGACGCCAAGGACCCTCAAAATCCATTCTGAGATGGAAGGCTGCAACGTGCTCTCCCTTTATGTGACTAATTTCCTCTCACTTCCTGTGAAGACATTTTCCTGGGAAGGCAGCGTCTCTGAGACCTACAATTGTAAACTGCAGCACCAAAGCAAAGCCTTCTGCACAATGAGGCCAAGCAATAGCTCCCGTAGAGCTACAGCACACGCCGTACAGTTACAGTACAGGTGTTTATTTAAGGAAACTGACTTCCATGCGGACAGGCTATGGTCAAAGTTCTCTTCAGATTAAGGAAGCATCTGTGTCACTCAGGTGCCCCCTGAAGCTGGAGCCAAAGGACAGTGTCATCCAGTTTGTATAGCGCTGGTCCAACCTCTCAACTGCAAAGGGTAGGAAAGAGACTCTGCAGTCTGTTCTACTCTTGTTGCTTTAGAATCTCACTGTACTTCAGCTTAAGGAAGATGAAGTAACTTGTCTGATGCACCCCACTTTAAACAGCGTAAGGATAACAGGCCCAGTTTAAATCCCAGAACAGTGAAGTGCTCCCAGGGCTACTGATCAATCCCTGCCCTGTACTCTGACAAAACAGAACATGTAGGTAAGAAAAGACCATGAGAAGACCGACAGTGAAGAAACGTTTTAAACTACTTAAAGTAAGGCTGGGCAGCGGTGGCGCAGCCCTTTAATCCCAGCAGAAGCAGGCGGAAATGTGTGAGTTCGAAGCCAGCTTGGTCTACAGAGCAAATTCCAGGACAGCCAGGGCTAGAGAAAGAAACCATGTACAAAACACACTGTTGTCCCCATGCCCTAAAAGAAAGGTGATTTTAAGTAGGTTTTTTCCTTTTTAATCACCTTTCTAAAGACTCCCACTGTGAATCTTTGAAACACACAACATCAAAGGCTCAGTTCCGATGCAGCTTTTGCTGCCTGTTATTTAATTTCAGATGGAAAAAGAACAAGAAACCTGACCAGTGCAGGCGGTACCAGCCCCTCGGCTTTAAGGCCCACACGAGCCCGTGTTCAGCCCCCCTGGCTCACATGTCTGATTTACTGAAGGCAGTTCAGGAGCTGTAATACTTGAGAAGATTCTCATCTGTAGGTTTTAGAATTTTCTTATCTGCCATATTCACTATCCAGCCAGGAGCAAGACCAAAGAAAATCTGCCTTGGATCCTTGCGGGTGCTGAGCATTCTGAAGAGTTCGTCTTTCGTGACATCAGGAAGGACATAGCCATACTTCATGGCAAGTTCCAGTCTTGCTTCAGGAAACTTGGCAGGGTCGGCCAGGTACCCCCGGTTTTTCGCATCGGTATAATAGGGCACCAGCGCCTCGGGTGGAAGCATTCTCTTTGGAATGGGTTGTCCGCGCAGAAAGAATGGAACAGGCTTGCACAGAATTTCTAAAAAGATGTTTTAGAAAGAGATATAAATACTGGCTCTATAGGTAATAACTGCTACATACATTTTTTAGCTATTAATTTTTGAATTTTCCAAGATGAGAACTGAATTCTAAGAACTTTTTAGTTAACAGGCTTAAGTGAGTAAAATGGAGACAATACTTTTAAAATTATTTTCATTTTCTTTTTTTTTTTAATTTTCTTTTTTTATTATTGCCAGGGAGGGGCTTTCACATGTGCTACGCTGCACATGGGGAGGAGTTGGCACTCTCCCTCCACCATGGGATCAACTCAGGTCAGGCCTGCCCAACGCGGGTTCTTCCTACTCAACTATCGAGTTAGCTCAGAAAAAAGTCGTTCTTAACAGTTTTGAAAAAGGAAGATAAAATAAGGAGAGAAGAAAGAGAAAGCATTTAAGCTAATGGCCATCGCAAAATTTTCAAGATTTTTGTTTGTTTAGTTTTATTTCTATGTGCAATTATGTCTCTGTGGAGGGATGTGCATTTGAGTGCAGTGCTCAAGGGGGTCACAAAGGCGCAGCTGTGAGCACTGCCGAAGCACGAAGAACTGGCCAACAAACAGTGGGCAATATGAGATAGAGAGAGAAAAACTGACCCGAGAATACTTACCTAGACTTCTTGGGTCATAGAAGGCTGTAGTAACAACACCACCATTTTTTTCAATTGCAGCAATGGCTAATTCTGAAGCCATCTGCACCTCAATATTAACTTTTGCTTGAAAAGTATCAGCACCCTGTCATGTTAACAGAAAGCCTGTTAGTAAGCAGCTGAGCTAACAGCAAGTCAGTGCAAGTGTCTGTCCTCAGCTGTGTGTACTGCAGTTCTCTATCTCTGCTTAGCACCACTGTGCTCCGCCAACTCTCCAGCCCTGCAGTAGGAAGGACAGCGGCATCCATCCCTCACACTCTCTCAGTAGTAAACCATTTAATCCTAGCAGTCCTAAACCAGGAGTATTACTACACTGACATGCAGACGGGGACAATGAGGCATATGGGATGACAATGATTCATTCCTAAGACAAAGTTAGGATACTAATCAGAGGCGGGATTTGTCCTTTTCCATGCTGAGGCTGGTTCCCTTCTCCCCAGCACTGTATGTGTTCTTTCAAAAAATATATTTAAAAGTAATGTCTTTGTGTGGGGGTGGGGGGCAGGGGAGATCTGATCACAGAATGCAGCGCGTATGTAAAGTCAGAAGACGATTCTGCGGTTCTCCCTCTTCACCTTTACATGGGTTCCAGGGTTTAAACTCATGTCTCTAGGTCAAGTGGCCTTTACCATGAAGCCATTTTACCAACCCATCTCTATCCTTACCCACAAGATTATGCCACATTATACAGACAGAAACAAATCTTCCTGAGGCTGGGGAGAAGTTTCAAGCTGCTCTTTCAGTCTGGATTTGCTTCCCAGTACCCACATGTGGCTCACAACCATATGTAACTCCAGTTCCAGGGGATCCAATGCGGATGCCCCTCCTCTGACCTCTCCAGGTACTAGGCACATATAGGGTGCACAGACAAATATGTAGGTAAAATACATGTACGCATAAAACATTTTTAATATTTTAATAAAAAACAAATCTTCCTTATCACTAAGTGAGCAAAAAGAGGTTTTAGAGGAGCCAAGGGTCTGGAACAGCCTGGAAAGCAAAATACCTGACAATATTGAAGGGTTGGCTGGCTTTAGGGAAAGGGGAGAATGCATTTTGTATTCACTGACAGCTTTATTATCCTCTACAGTGGAGGAGGCATTTATTTTTCCCTAGAATGTTTATACTAGAGATGAAGCATGGGCTTCTTAAAGTCCTCCCACTCAGGATATGATAATTCCCTCTAACTTCAGAACAGATGGCTTTTGCCATTTTAGTACAGGTGAAACGAGTAGGCAATCTAACGCCTTTCATTGTAAGTATTTCATATATTTAAAAGTATTCTAATTAGTCTATAGGTTGTGGTTTCTTAGTTTTTATATTCGATAATGGTGTACATTTATAATCAATAGACTTTCAATTCAGAACTAGGGAGTTGACTACTAATTTTTGGTTTTTGTTTCTTTTTTTTTTAACCACTACTCTGTAGACTGCTCTGTAGACATATCTTATCATTCTGGCTCTGGTTTCAGTATTTTAGGTATTATAAACTGCATTTTTAGGAAGCTGTACAAATCAAGTTGTTTATTTTCCTTGAGAATATATATTCCCAAATAATTCTATGTTTACTAATCACAGTACTTACTATTCACTATTTCTTGCACATTTAAACTCAGAAGAGGCAATGGATAAGCTATAAGTGTGTGTGTAAATATTTACTCAACCACTGCCCCAGGGTATAATTTTCAAGATAATGTCTGCTAGCATAATACACACATACCTAAAGGGTATTGAGACGTGCAATCTAAATACTGCCAAGGTCATGGATTTTTCTATGAAGTAGAAATATATCTTTTTCTTTACACCTCCAAAGTAAAATACTGAGGCTCAAGCACATCTTTGGTATTGGTTTCCCTAATGAACTCCTTCCTCTGTTTGTGATCTGATTAGAGTTTGTTTTGTTTTAGAACAGGGTTTTAAGTACAGCCAAGGCTGGCCTAGAAACTCACTATGTAGCTCAGGGTGGCCTTAAACATCACACTCCTTCACTGGTTTCTCAAGTGCTGGGATCACAGGTGTGATCTACCATATCTACCTAGAAAACTCTTAGCTAAGGTTGGCAGTCTCGAGGGAATTTAAAAGGTTCTTCCATAGACATATGCTTCCTTCTAGTGGACACTGTTACCTATTCAGCTATGTAGTTAATTTGCTTATGAACAGTTGTTCAATTCATATATCAGAATTTTTTTTACGGAAGTTGAAACAGAATTTAATTCATTCTATAAATATTAAGTAACGCTCAGAGCTGGGCCTAAAGGCACTGAAACTATGAAAAAGTGCCTACCTGTGCAAGGCTTAGGTAACAGTGAGAAAGACAATCAAACACATAAGTGCAGATTTGGACCAATTATTTGGCTAGGGAGACGGCTCAGCAGTTAATGGCACCAGCTGCTCTTCTAGAGGGCCAGAGTTTTATTCTCAGACCCATGTGGTGGCTCACAATCATCCCTAACTTCAGTCCTAGGGGATCCAGAGCTTCTTAAAGCCACTGTGTGTGGCATCAGTACACACACAGTACAGGCATACATGCAGGCCAAACAATCACACACATAAAATAAACAATAAAAAGGAAAATACTTTGGGTAGGAAAAGGCAGACACAAAATGTGCTTCTAAGTGGGAACAGGGCCACATGCTGCACTTGAGCTCCTGGCCAGCTCCTTGTAGAAACTATTTTAAGGCTGCAGTAGGTGAACAGGTCCATGATGGGTGGAATGGCATGTTCCTGCTACCTCAGAACTCGGCAAAGGCAGGCAGGGGTCAATAAGGTCTATACCGTGAGTTCCAAAACAGCCTGCCAGAGCTACCCTGCCTCAAACAACAAAAATTATTCAAGAAAGATTTTCCTTGAGGCTCAGAGAGGACTTAGAGGTTAAGAGCTCTTGCTGCTCGGGGTGGCTGGAGGTTGGTTTCCATCACCCATATGGTGGCTCACAACTATCTACATATGACTCCAGTTCTGGGGGATCTGATGTCATCTTTTGAACTGTGTATACATATGGTACATATAAACTAATAGACAAAACCCTTATATACATAAAGTAAAGGAACTGAATTTAACTTCCTGATATATTGGCATGTGAACACAGACACACATACACACACACACAGAGACACACAGACACACACTCACACACACACACAGGCACACACACAGGCACACATACACACTCACACACACACACAGACTCATACACACACACAGACTCATACACACACAGACACACACACACACTCACACACACACAGACTCACACTCACACACACACACTCACAGACTCACACTCACACACACACTCACACACACAGACACACACACACACACAGACACACAGACACACACTCACACACACACAGACTCATACACACACACAGACTCATACACACACAGAGACACACACACACACACAGACTCACACTCACACACACACTCACAGACTCACACTCACACACACACTCACACACACACACAGACTCACACTCACACACACACACTCACACAGACACACACACACATACACACACACACACACACACACACACACACACCACCGGAAAAAGCCACAGACAGCTGTGCTCTGAATGTACATCAGCCTTCTAAAACCACAGCAAGTGTGAACTAGGGCTTTGGGTTTGTTTGTTTATTTATTTTTATTTTATTTTATTTAGTCCATGTGTATGTGTGTTGTCTGCATGAATGTCTGTGCCCCACATGTATTTAGTTCCCATGGAGGCCAGCAAAGGATGGACGATCTCCTGGGACAACAGTCACAGTTCTGAGTACCATATAGACACTGAGACTTGAACCCAGGTCCTCTAACAGCCAGTGTCCTTAACCACTCATCTATCTCTCCAGCCCCCAAGAAAGGGGTGTTGATTAAGCAGTCCCTAGATTCACCTTCCACAGTTTTAGTTACTAGTTGGAGGCCATTTGTAACTCTTTCTGCAGAGCTAGGAATCGAACTGAGACCCTGTACAGGCTGGAAGTGCATGTCCAGAACCTTTAGGTTTTAAATTGTGTTCAGTAGCATAAAGAGGTCTCATGTTGCTTCCTTCCTTCCTTCCATGAACCCACTTATGATGTTATTTTCCCACTTCATACAGTGTCCACCCATCAGTCTGACATAGTACAGCAATGCTGGATGCAGTTAAGCCTTACTCAGTGAAAGCCCCAGTGAGAGCAGTGACGGTGACACTTCCCAAATGACACAGAGGAGCCATGAGGTGTGTACCTGAAGTACAGGGATGGTACTTCTCCATTTACTAAAGAGTCGTAACTTAAGGCTGAGACCTAGAGCAATTCATTCATAACCTCCCGCTATGTCTAACTTATAAACTAATCTTTATTAGAGGTCTGTATGAAAATAAAAAATACTGTCCCAACAGTTTGGTGATGTCCACAGTGAAGCATCTATGTTGTATGTGGGGATAATGACAAGGGACTATTGACTATGGCAAAGTAGCTACAGCGTACCAAACAACAAAACAAACAAAACTACAAGCTACACTTACCTCTTCAACCAGCTGGACCCCATAATCCCTTTTAAGTGGCTGGATGGTCACACCTCTCCCATTCACAAGCTGCGTTAAGTCAATAGGTTGAGTTGGATCAACTCGACCTAAATCAATGAGATACTGTAGTCTCCTGAGACTCAGAGGCTGATACTGGTGCCTGAAACTGCAAAACAGGAATATAATAATTAGAAAACACCAAGTAACCTTCCTCTAGCCTCTTCAGATTTCCAGTGTTTCCCTTTATAATTTCTGATGGTCTAAAATAAACTTAGAAGCACAATACAAAAACATCATAAAACACCAGTGCTTCCTTTGTTCCACTAAAAACAATTTACCTCTCTTAAACATTTACTTCATTCATGTACACAAGTAACTCACAGAAGTTTAACTCAAAATAACATCATAGGATAAAATGGTAGCTACTACAATGTGCCATATACATATTTTATATACATATGTATTACATGTAATATGTATATACACATAATATATATGGGATTTGTGTCTATGTGTATTTACATGTATTTTTCAAATATATACATGTTTAAAAAGGTAACATATATGGAAATAAAATTATATATGGCAAGATAAATTTACCTTTTTAAATTGCTAATCATCTAAGGAGTTACAACAGCAAGCCCTATTATCATCTTGTTGGTGTGAGTAGAATGTCTGTGTAAATTTGCTTTTCTGGAAGCACACACACAGTGACACACACAATATAGGTTAAGCCACATTACTAAAAATTATTCGAAGGAACAGCACCATAAGTTTGCTTCTAAGTAAACGTAAGGTTTCTACCAAATTACTCATGTAAGTCTTCGTGGAAATTGGGATTTGTACTTCAAAAGAAAATCAACCTTACCTATGTCCTTCATTAAATCCATATTTTGGGATTCGGATGTAAAATGGAGTCTGCCCTCCCTCAAAGCCCAGCCTGGGCCGGGTTCCTCTCTGTCTTTCTCCTTTATGGCCTCTGCCACACTTCCTACCTCTTCTCCGATCTCTTGGACGTCTTTCCTATAAGAAAAAGTGGATTTTTAAGATGTCCAGACACATTTCTGAAAAGTGTGTTTCACTCACAGCATACTCCATATTAATGCCCTTTATTCATCGAATCAGAGCTGGGGTGCTGAGCTCTGCTCTGGCTGCCTGTTCATCTTTATAGTCCACCTACATAGTTCTCTCAGAAGGGAGCTAATCCTAGTAACCAAAGTACAAGGAGAAACACAAAGCAAGGTTCTAAGGATGGGATGGAATCCAATGGGAGAAACAAGCTCTACAAAAAGATAGGTCCCTGTAGTGATTGCTACCAGGTAGGTTGAAACAGAAGGATTCAAAGTTGAAAGCCTGCCTGAAGCTACAAAAACAGGTCAAGGCCAACAGCCCCCAATTTACTGAGACCCTGTCGCTGAATAAAGCTTTTAAAAAGCAGGAAAGGGTTTGGTGTTAGAGCTCAGTGGTAGTGAGCTTGAATAAACAAGCTAAGGGCTTAACTTCAGTCCTCAGTAGAAAGCGGCTGGAACAAAAAAAGAAAGAAAGAAACAAAGAAAGACAAACCCTAGAACTAAACAGCCAAAACGAGGCTTGAATGATATTTAAAGTTTTATTTTTAAATTAATCATAAATACATAATTTTACCACATATGGCTAAGGAAATTTCAATTTGTGCTAGGGACGCCGCATTCTAAATTCCTACAAGCTCCTGGAAACTCTGATGCCTTGTCCCCCTCCACAGAATTGTAAATCTGTGGTGAAATGATTAATTGTAGAATGACTTCTCACTTAGCTGTAAATGCCACAGAAACGAAGTAATTGTGACCTATCTTTCAAAGCCCTCCGCACCCTCTCCCCCTTTAACCTGGGCCTATGGGAACTGAGAATGGCTGGCTGCACCATAACATAAAAAATTGGCTAATTACAACGGGATAGAGTCGGGTAGTCTTTCGGTGTTTTCTAATTCCGTGACATCTTTCCTTTAAATTACTGTGTCAACCCCTAAAAGCAGTATATTAAGTTACAAATAAGAGCCAAGCGACACCACCATTTCTACCCCCTGGACATTCTACACCCTGGACAGCTGAAGTGTAAAAAAAAAAAAAAAAATCCATTAGAATTTACAATTATGATAGGCACTTGCTAAGCACTTCAGTTTTAACGCAATTTTGGATGAATTACTCTGCAGCTCCCGAGTGTGTGCCTCTCTGCCTGCTTAGTATCTTTATGCTTTAAAACTGGGCGCACGCAGAAGAGGGCCAGGCGCTCACACTCGTCCATCTCCAGCATGACGTGGCCCCTGCAATCCCCCCACCGCCGCCAGGCGTTTACCCGTTTTCTGGAGTTAAGACTGGGCTTCAGATTGGCCAGGCTCACTCTCGGCAAGGACCGCAGAAGGTCCAGACTGGTCCCGCGGCCAAACGCCATGCCAGCCATGGCCCACGGTCCTTTCAAGGGCGCCCAGAAGGCGGCGAAGGCTCCGCATTGCTTTACGGCCACGCCCCGCCCCTGTCGCGCTGCAGTGCGCCATGCCGCTCCGCTCCTGTCGTGCTACAGAGCGACAGCATCCGCGGTCGGCAGGTTCTGTCTTCCAGCTTCCAAGCTTAGTGGGTTTTTACCTTTTGCGAGATCGTGCTTTTTCCTCTGGCTTGGGTACCATCTTGTGAACGAAAAATATTCTCCTCTGCCCTGTAACGACTGAACACGCTGTACGGTAGAGGATCTTTTGAGTTAAAACTCGGCTCTGTTGTTTTAAAAGTGGAGCTTCATGAAGCCAAATGAATCCAAAATGATGTGAACAGTTTCTAGCTTTGGAACTTTATTTCTAGCTTTAACTGTTACAATGCCTGGCTCTACAATTGTCTAATTAGGTTCAAGCTGAACTTTTCTGGGACATCGTCCTGCTTTCCAGCTATCATTGAACTGCTAGCTTGCCTTGCAGTTAGTCATGGGGGCCATACTCAGCTGCTGCTGTGTGCCAGAAACCGAGTTAAAGTTAGCCTTACCAGATTCATATAAACAACCACCCTAGCCCCAGATTAAATGATTATAAAAACTTGTCTTCATACAAGTAACAGAGAACAATGTGTCCCTTTTTATATTCTTTTGCCATTCCACTACCTTGCTGGAGAATTGCTCCTACTAGCTCTTACTGACAGTTATATGGTGAAAGTGGGACAACTTGTAATGGGCAGCTGTTTCAAACTCAACTGAACCTTTATTTTTAACTTTTTATTGGTCTCTTGTGAGTTTCACATCGTACACCCCAGACCCACTATCTCTCTGTCCCTTTTGCCCTTGCAACCTCTTCCATCCCCCCCCAAAAAAACCAAAAAATAAAAATAAACAAAGTTTAGAAAACATCTCATTGTGAAGCTGTAATGTGTGTCACAGTATGTCTTATACTATATCCTTTTCCCCATACGTCCTTACTTGCAAATGTGCATTGGTCAGGTTCTAAGTCTCTGGCTCCTGCTATACCAATATTGGATCCTCACAGGGCCTCCTCTCCGCTATCCTCCTGTTGTCCTATGTCATTGAGATCCTGCAGCTTTGGATCAGCAGGAATAGCCTTTTCATGTGTTCCAACATGCCATACATAAGGTAGACTCAAAACCATAGATCTGAGCCTGGTGCCAGAGCCTGCTGGTCAGTCAACACAAAATCCACGACTGGGAGTATGAGGATGATTATAGGAAAGACAAAAAGAGAAGATGCAAGAGACAGAGATGGGAAGGCTGCTTGTGAACGCCATGCCAGGGAGCAAGTGTATTTTCTCAGTATCTTAAAGGCAAGCAACACAGACCATGACCAATTCCAGGAAGTGAAACAATGAACACAAATGCTTATGTGGTGAGTTTATGGTACACAGTATCTTTGTTTGGCTAAGGCCATTCATTTCCTTCAGGCTTGGACAGTCTCTCAAGGACGTATGTGTAAGCAGGGGAACTTGACAGGATATAATTCATGTTTTAATTAAAAATAAAGACAGATGTCTGCAGACATTCATGACTAATCACAAGCAAGAAGTCAGCCAAAGTTAACTGGAGGTGCTCCCCACGTCTCCCTTTTCATCTATACATGCCAAAGCTGTCTCAGCTACTGGTGCAGAAAGACTGTGTCAGTCTTAGGCGTTCCCTCAAGAAGTGTGGTCCTTACCTATCATGGGTACATGAATCCTAGCATGTACCTATGCTAGGATACCTACCTAGGTTAATCTACCTCTGAGAGAATCTTACCAGTCTTTTTTATCTATAAGAGCCATGCACTTTATCAGTCATGGAGTAGAAAGTTGTGTGTCTTAGGTTGCCATCCGAAAACAGTTCCTACCTGTCATTGGCACACAAATAATCTTGAGTTTGTGGCCTGTCTTAAGTTGCAAGGGTTTTCTAATCTTGTGTTCGTGGCCTGCCTTAGGTTGAAAAGGTTTTCAAGAGGATCTTACCCTTCATTGACTACCGACTTCTGCTAGAGAAGACATTAGAGCTTGAATTTGTGTAACTCTGCTTTGACGTCTGTAAAAGCACTGATCCTGCTATGCCTAGTAAGAGACGTGTAAATGAGGACCATGAAGGGAAAACAGCCTGTAACTTTTTCATTTGAAATGTGTCAAAAGACAAAGGCTTTGCATCTCTTAGACTTACGTTGCCCTTATCAAGGGCTAACAAATCTAAAGGCGTATTAGTAGTGTGCCTTATACCTCGAAGGTGCCTTTATACTCTGGTCCAATTATGCTGATTCTCATTATGTGTTGTTGGAGTTATACAAAGCCATAGATACCGAGCATGACATTCCCAATACCTCATCTCCCATGATCTAAACTAAATCATATAATGTGTCGATTCCTTGTTCTAGCCATCTATCCAGATTCTCTTGTATGCTCAGGGCATTCGTTACATTTTCTGCAAGATGATTAACAAAGCTAGCTGTTCGTACCTCCTGTGCTAAAGCTAATGCAGAAGTAGTAGCACTGGCTGTAAGTGTTAGGAAAGCAATAACTGGCTTGCCCAAGCATACGTTTACTCCTGGCCCAGAGCATGACCTAATTCTTCCAGTATTTGTAAGCCTTTTTCAGAATACCAGGAATCAGATAAACTTACAGGAATCATAATTAAATCTGGTTGGTGTACTACCATTACATACTGACCATCAAGCAGCACAGAAACACATTTGGACAAAAGAAATTAAAACAAGAAACACTGAACTCATATTCAGAGCCTACAACACAGGTAACATTCCTAATTAGTAAAAGATTATGTGGGGTAGTTCAAGATGTCACATTTACCTTAACCCCAGAACCTGTCCCATTTCTAACCACAGCAAACATATCATACAAGGCAGCTGCCAATTTCCAAATATGTCTCTGAAAATATCCAGAACAGCCCTTCAAATGCCCACTGTCATTTCCTTTTGTCCAATATTGGATTGATTTCCAGACCAGTTCATGGAGTCAGAATAATTGGTCACATTAAAGGAAAGAGGAGGATCATTATAACAACTGCTCCATTTGATTGATTTCTTTTTGAAGGCAAGTTCCACAGTCTCTTGTTTTCTCTGTCCCATGAAGTCTAAAAGCCTGAGGCAGGGAAGTTTGTCCAGTCCGAGATACAGGCTTTCCCATCTTAATTCTTTGAACTACAGTCTCAGCGATTTTCTTCTAAGCCTGAGGGTACCCAGAAATACATCCAGAATTAGTACTATTTCAAGTAAAACAAATAGGTAAGCCCTGACCCATAGAAGTGTAATTCACTAATTTGAAATACTTTGCTTTCAAACCAACCTAACAGCTGAGTATTATAGAGGTCACATGTACTTCTGGCCTTGACTATACAAAAGGATCTATCAAAGGTGGGTCAGGAACATATGTTTAGTACAGCTTCCCCATCGCCGTCAGCAGGGCACTCAGCAAGATCAGGGTCAGCATCATTCTCTGTGCCAGCATCAGCACGTCTAACCAATTGCTCTAGCAGCCACTGAACTCCTTCGGCAACCTGTGAAAAAAAAAACACATGTTCAACGTCATCCCCATATCAATACAGAGTCAGGCCCATGCCAAAGTTCTGTCAGAGGATCTTTCCATCTAACAAAAGCAAAATGATGTTGAGTTTGAGGATGCCAGAAACAATTAGCAACTGCATTCAATGTCAGAAATTTAAAAAAAAATATGAAGACAGTCACATGTTATGGGGTGGAGTTTCCCCCTTTTTTATCTTTAGCAATTGTTGTTTCAGTACTTCATGAGTTCTTTCCACAATTCCTCGCCCTTGCGGAATTCCTGTTTTGTGGACAATATTGAATTGCCAACAACCGGTTTGAAAGGCTTTACTATATCCAGTGCCACTGTGAAGCATTTTAAGCGATGAGTTAAACATGATTAGTGGCTTCTCCTATCAAGGCAGATGCACGTGCGAATCCTGAATATGTATCTATCATAACAGAAATATACTTCAGCTTCCCCAAGTTAGGAATGTGAATAACATTCATCTGCCAAAGTTGATTAGGCACTAGTCCAAGCAGATTCATACCATAGTGGACTATAGAAAGATGTTGTGGGCACTGAGAACATTGTTTAGTAAGGACGCAAGCAGCATTGGTAAAGCTCAAATGATGTCATCTGTACAGAAATTAAAAGGAGACTGTCCCAAAAGTTTAAACAACTACAAGAGCTTTTAATTCAATGACCTGAGCAGATGCAGATTCAAATTGCAAAGCTAATGTTTTTGAATCCAATATAGAGGCAAATCTTCCACTAGAGGATCCAACAGTAAAGACTAAAGCAGCTTTTTTGGAGTAGTGCTCAAATTGTGGGCAAATACAAACTCATGAAGACAAGGAAATTGTAATAATTTATGGCAAGGGTAATGATTATCAGTTTTCCCTGAAATGTTGGCAAATACCATAGGCCAAACATCTGTGTTTTGATAGAGTCAATCAATTTGCAATTTAGTAGAAGGTACCAGGATTTTGTTGGAATCCTTACAAACTATTTATATGATTCTTCCCTGGATAGCTGCACTAACATGGCAACCACTTCATAGTAAGGAGTGATTCCTTTAGCAGGAGAGTCTGGTAGATGTACCCAGGGTAAGGGCCATTCTGCCACAACACTGAAGTAGGCATATGAGAAGTGGGTAAAATATAAGTGCCCCATGACCTAGCATAGTCAATATAATGAATTGTTCTATAGCCTTTTCGTCTATAATGTTTGATGTCCTTTCTCAGTTACATACTACGGAGATAAAGAATCAGAATCTCATTTAAAGATGCCAAATAATGACTTTAATTTTCCTATAGTTATCTTTAAGAATCATCTAAACCACTTTATATCTCCTAATATTTCTGAAAATCATTTAAAATTTTTAATTTATCTTTTCTCAGCTGTAATTTTGAGGTAAATGGCTTTTGGATATAATTTGTGTCATAAATACTTATAGACAGGCCCACACTGAATTTTCTCTGGAGCAATAACCAATCCTTTTCCCTCCAATGCCTGTTGTAATCGGGCATAGGCTTGCAGCAAAGGACCTTCATTTTTGTCAGCTAACAATATAGCATCCATATAATGAGCTATATACATTCATATATAAACATATAACAATGGCAATTGCTTGAGCTACAAACTTTTGGCATAAAGAGGGACTACAGCCATGCCCTGTGGTAGAACTTTCCAAGGTATCTCCTCACAGGTTCTTTAAAGTTGGTAGACAGAACACTGAAGGCAAGTCTCGTGCAATCTTGGGAATGGAGGGGAATGGTATGAAAGCGGTCCTTTAAATCTGGTATAATCTTATAAGTATTAGAGGGAATAGCAGAGGGTATGGGTAATTCGGGTTGTAATGCCTTCATTAATTCCATAGCTTCACTGACCTTTCTTAGATCTCTCAATAGTCTGTACTTACCAAAATTTCTTTTTAATCACAAAGAAAGGAGAGTTCAAAGGAGAATTGGAGGGTTCAATATAACTCTGTCAAATTGCTCCTGCACTAGCTGTACAGGGGCAGCTCTCCTGAATTCCACAGCCAGTTCTGCACAGCCTTTGAACATCTATGTGTTTCCAAGTGGCTGCCTAGGCCAGGGACGTGTGCTTGGTCTCTAATGGTAATATGAACCAAGGACATCAACACCACCCTCTGTCACTACATGGCCCCCAGTAGCAGCGTGGGCTGGAACTTCACCATGGCCTCAGGAGGTGTGGCTGGATACTTATATCAGGCTAGTCCCCTCCACCCTCGAATCCCTAGTTCCATTTCTCCTCACAATGCTCAAACTTTTCTGCTGCTTTTCTTCTCTCCCATTCGTCCACCACACACTTGCACATTGTAGTGGCTCCTGCAGGGGGCAGGCCTCTGGGTGACTTCCCCTGCCCAGGTCGAGTGGCATGGCAGTGAGCAGGCCTGTACAAGCAGGTGTCGACAGCCTGCCCATGAAGTTTAGTGGGGTGTGGCATGATGGTGGGTAGGTCTCTGGATGTCTTTGTTCTCCTGGCCTGCATTGCATGGCATATCTACAGCCCTCCCATGCTGTCCTAGAGTTACTTGTAAAGATTTTTCTCCGTGTGTGTGTGTGTGTGTGTGTGTGTGTGTGTGTGTGTGTGTGTGTATTTTTGAGAGTTGGCAGAGGCCAGAGGACCTCCAATCTTCTGGAATTGGAGTTATAGGTGGTTGCCAGATTGAGCTTCTCACAGTCAAATGCAATAAAGAATCTTTCCGGACCCTAAATCAACTGTAAAATAGCTACATAAAGTTATATTCACACCTTTAAACTATATTTTATGAACAAGGCACAGGCTGAACTGATAGAAATAAAGTAGAGAAAGTCAATCCCAGGTTGTTTGAAATCTGGCAGCATCCAAAAACAACTTAAAAGATAGGGTCCCACTACCGAAAGACTATACATGGACTGACCCAGGGCTCCGACTGCATATGTAGCAGAGATAGCCTTGTTGGGGCACCAGGGGAAGGGGAAGCCCTTGGTCCTGCCAAGGTTGGATCTCCAGGGCAGGGGAATATGGGGGACATCAGGGAGGGTTATGGGGGAGGGGGGTTTATGGACAGGAAACCGGGAAGGGGAATAACATTTGAAATGTAAGTAAAGAAATATATCTAATAAAAAATTTAAAAAAACAAAAAGATAGGGTCTTGTAGCCTTATAAACTAATTAGCAAAAATATTGCATTGTTTCTCAACCCAGGGATCAAATGACCCTTTTGTTGCATAGCAGACACCTTATATATCAGATATTTACAGTATACTTCATAATGATAGCAAAATTGTACTTATGAAGTAGCAACAAAAATAATTCTGCGGATGGGGTCACCACAACAGGAGGAATGTAAGAAAGACTCACAGCATTAGGAAGGTTGAGAACCATCGTGCTATGGGGTCTTTGAATTTTTGTTTTTGTGAAAGAAAAAAAAACAGTCAAGAAACATAATTTGAACAGCTTGTTTAGAAAACATAAGTAAAGACTCCAGCAATTGGAGTGAGGTGCCCAGTGGCAGGGAGCAGCCCAGTGGATCCTGCATTGTGAAGATTTAAGAATTTAGGAATAGTTGTCAGTATTTGGAAAGGAACAACCTTTATGACTTCTCACATCACAGTGAGTGGGATCTCCTTTTTAATAAATTTCTACCCAGGATCCTCTAAGGTGGGGTGGGTAATTCAAAGCTACAATGCAAGGGGGTTGATAAGTTCATCCTGAAGATGCCCTTCCTTATTGCACAGAAAGGGAATGTGCCCTGATGCCTTAACTTCTGAACTTGCTGGGAAAATGACGTCTTCAAGAATCTAACCCTAGAGGGTATACTAAGCGCATGAGACAGAGCTGTCAAGATTCAACCACACCTTCCCTTTATTTCTTCATACCTTTGCCTACCCAGTACCAAAACTAGAAAGAAATGAATACATAAGATGTGCAGAATGATAAAGAGATAAGATCCAGACTCAGTTACAAGACCAAAACCCAGAACCATACACACCAGAAAACAGAACAAAAAGAAAACCAATCAGACCAAAAACCAGAACCAACAAGAACCAGTTCCAGTCCTTTATTGTTTTTAATTATTTTACGGCATCTTTTTTATTAGAACACTTATGCTTTGGGGAAGAAATTTGCAAAATATAAGCCTACCTTACTTATAGAAATGAATACATTGTAGTATACAATAAACTTCTGGTTGAGCACCAATACCAATAATGGCTTATTTATTTGGGGGAAAATTCTGTATAGAGTAAATGGGATTGAGAAAAAACAAAATACTGAGTTGTATTTCTTCTAAGGACATTTTCTTTATTGTATGGGTTATGTAATGTCACTAATATCAATCAGTCAGTAACGGTGGAAATAATGGTCTGAAGCTACTTGTTGGCTGTGTATCCCATGGTAAGCATATAAAACTGTAAGAATGAATTGAAGGATTTGCTCTATGTCATTAAAGTGTAAAATGAAGGGATGTGGTAAATAAAGCAATGGTTTTTTAGCTCTGTGATGATGATAACAAAATTTCTATAATCTCTCAATTTGTATTTATTTTATACACATCTGCTTGGGGAATTAGTCTAAATTCTTTTTAAGTAGTTAAGGAGTATTTATTAGTAATGAAACATTTGTTTCAACAAGAAAAAAGAAAACAAAAACAAAACACCAAGTCACAGTCTCAAGTTCCCACTTCCCACATAAGACCTTGCATCAAGTTAGATTATACATCTGGAGAGAGGAATGCATGAAACAGATCAAAAGTCAACACAATAGCAATTGCAAGAAATGACACCATTTCCTCTCTCAGCTGGAATTATTCAAAGGTGCCCATTATATTTCCAGTTTCATTCAACACAACATTTGGATGAATGAAACACTTAGCTAGAGAGATAAGATAATAGAAGGATATAAAATGATATAAATAGGAAAGGAAGAAATCAAGATACCACTATTTGAAGATGAGCTAATTAAGTACTTAAATATTCATAATGATTCCACCAGAAAACTTTTAGATCTGGTGAATACTTTTAATAAAGTGATAGGACACAAAAGCAACATGCAAAACCCAGTATTTTTTTTATATACCAATAATGAACTTTCTGAAAAGAAATTTTAAAAAATAATCCAGTTATATAATAGCATCAAAAAAATTATCTGGAGCAGGAGGGGTGTGGGGTGAAGGGTAAAGTGGGATTTGTGATAGCTAGAAAGATAGCTTAATGGTTAAGAAAACTTAGCAATACAAAGAATCGAGGATACCAAGAGTTAGTCCTTTGAGAAAAATCATTAAGATTATCAAAATCCTTATCAAAGCTAACTAAAAGACAGAGAGAGAATGCCTAAACTAAGCAAATCAGAAATAAAATGGGAAACATAACAACAGACACCAAGGAAATCCAGAGAATCGTAAGGACATAGTTTAAAAATATGTACTCCATGAACTTTGACAATCTAAAGAAATAGATAATTTTCTGAAAGATAACACTTACCAAGGTTAAATCAAGGTAAATAATGTAAATAGATACATACCCATAGTGAAATACAAGCATCCATTAAAAGTATCCCAAACAAAATAGTCCATGGTCAGACAGTTTTAGGGCAGAATTCTACCAGATTTTCAAATAGGTAATGCCAATACTCCTCAAACTATTCCACAACATAGAATCTCAAAAAAACTTGCCCAATTCAATGTATGAGACCACAGTTACCCTGGTCCCCAAATCACAGATTCAGCAAAGAAAAAGAGTTATAGACCAATATCCCTTATGAACATAGATGCAAAAATTACTCAGTAAAATATCTGCAAACCAGATCAAAGAATACATCAAAAAGACCATCCATCATGACCAAGCAGGCTTCATCTCAGAAATGCATGGATGGTTCAATATATGAAGATCAGTATATGTAATCTACAATATAAACAAACTGAAAGAAAAAAGACACAAGATCATCTCATTAGATACAAAAAAGGACTTTGACAAAAATCCAACCCCCTTCATGTTAAAAGTCCTGAAGAGATTAGGGATACAAGAGACATACCCCAACACAATAAAAGCAATTTACAGCAAGTCTATGGCCACATTAAATTAAACAGGGGTGAAGTGCAAAACAAGTCCACTAAAACAAGACAAGGTTATCCACTTTCTCCATATCTCTTCAATGTAGTTCTTAAAGTTTTAACTAGAAGTATAAAACAACTAAAGGAGAGCAAGGGGATAGGAGTTGGAAAGGAAGAAATTAAAGTATCATTATTTGCAGATGATATGATGATATGCATAAGTGACCTAAAAAAATTTCACCAGGGAACTCCTACAGCTGATAGACACTTTCAGCAAAGGGGCTGGATTCAAGATTAACTCAAAAGAAAAAAAAAGTAACTCCTATATACAAATGACAAAGGAACTTCGAAAGAAATTAGAGAACAACACCTTTTACAATAGCCTCAAATAATATAAAATACCATGGGGTAACTCTAACCAAGCAAATAAAAGACCTTTATGATAAAAACTTCAAATCTGGGGGCTCAGCGGTTAAGAGCACTGACTGCTCTTCCATAGGTCCTGAGTTCAATTACCAGCAATAGCATGATGGTTCACAACCATCTGTAATAGGATCCGATGCTCTCTTCTGGTGTATCTGAAGACAGTGACAGTGTACTCACATATATAAATAAATCTTTTAAAAATGCAATTAAAAAAACTTCAAATCTTTGAGGTATGAAATTGTGGAAGATATCAGAAGACGAAAAGATCTCCCATGGCAACTCACACTGGCAAGGATGCAGGACAAGGGGAACACTCCTTCATTCTTGTGGTAGTGCAAACTTGTACAACCACTATAGAAATCAATATGGTAGTTCCTCAGATAATTTGGGATCAATGTACCTCAAGATCTAGCTGTCGGTATCAGGAATTGCCTTTATCTCCAACAGCAACACCATTTGGTCACTGTTGCCATGGCTATACATTCCCAGTATTCCTTTGGTTCAATTCACAACTCTACCTGGGAGTAGTTACATCACATTCCAAGTAAAAAGCAGACTTCTGCCCCCTCTCTCTCTCTCTTCTCCTCTTTCTCTTTTCTCTTCTTTCCCTCGCCCCTTCCCCTTGTCTCATTCGCCCATTAAATCTCTCCACGTGGAACCATGTTGGTGTTGGTTTGGTGTGCTCTATCCAGATGGGCAAGGGCTGATATTTAACAACACCACCAGCTATACCACTCTTGAGGATATATCCAAAGGATGCTCCATCCTATCACAAAGACACATGTTCAACTATGTCACTGTGGCTTTATTAACAATAGCCAGAAACTGGAAACAACCCAGATGGCCCTCAACTGAAGAATGGATAAAGAAAATGTGGTACATTTAGAAAATGGAGTATTACTCAGCTATTTTTTTTTAAAAAATGATTTGAAATTTGTGGGAAAATGAATGGAACTAGAAAAAAAAATCATCCTGGGTGAGGTAACCCATACCCAGAAAGACAAATATGGTATGTATTCACTTATAAGTGGATATTAGCCATTAAGTAAATGATAACCAAGTTAGACTCTTGAGAGAGTAAATAAAAAGGGTCTAGGGAAACACATGGATCTCCTGAAAAGGCAAAATTTAAGGGTGGGCTGGTGGTGGATGGGGACTAGAGTGGGACAGAGCAAGTGGGAGGATTGGAGGGAGGCAGTGTAGGAAGCAATGACTGGGAGTGCTGCTTACTGACTTGCTCAGCCTGATTTCTGAGCCCTTGTATAGTTTTTTTTTTTTTTTTTCCGGAGCTGGGGACCGAACCCAGGGCCTTGCACTTCCTAGGCAAGCGCTCTGCCACTGAGCTAAATTCCCAACCCCCTCAGCCTGTTTTCTTATGGAATCTAGGACTACCAGCCCATGGGTGGCACCCACAATAGGCTGGTCTCTCCCTCATCAGTCACTGCTGGACAGTGATGGCTGTAGAGGTTTGCCTCCAGTCTGGGCTTACAGAGGTATTCTCTCAGTTGAGGATCATCCCTCCTCCCTGATGACTCTGGCTTGTGTCAAGCTGACACAAAACTAGCCAGCACAACTGACTCATCAGCTTGACATACAAGCAAAACACTGTTAAATTAAGTCTTTCTTGTTAATCCCCCAGGTCACGCCTTAGTATGAACATCACAATACAAACATTTACAAACTTTAAAAGCCCCACAGCCTTTACAAATTAAAACACTTTACTAAATCCAGTCTCTTTAAAAGTTTAAACTTTTTCTACTGTGGTCTCCGGTAAAATCAAAAATAAATATTTGCTTACTGGAAGAACCAAAGCACAGTCACCATGTCCAGCGTCTAGGATCCACTCATGATCTGGGATCCTCCAAAGGGCTTGGACCACTTGGGCTCTGACCTCCACAACACACACAGCTCATCTCTAGGGCTTCAGCTGGCCTCACCCCACCACTGCCACTGTTCTTGGTGATCATCCCATGGTACTGGCATCTCCAAAATGCTGGAGTCTCTTCATGTAGCTGGGCTACTCTTCTACCAATTCCCTCTTCTGAGTTCTCTTTAGGGACTCCAGTTCTGCCACAGTGCCAAGCCTAGCTGTTCTCTATGATCCTTTTATACCTCCAAAACCAGCATCGCCTGAGTGACTCACACTACCAAGCTCTGCTACCAACGTAACAACCTTAGCCACATCTGGAACACAGCTGCTGTGTGCCGACCCTGAGGAAACACTTCCCAGAAGACTTCATTCACCTCAATGATATCGGTCTCTCCTTAACTGCGGTTCGTTTCTCAGCTCCAACAGAGTAGCATCAGTTATGCTGACAAAGCAAGCGTTTCACTCCAGTGGTTCTGGTACCTTGTTAATCACAGCCAAGTCTTCAGCCCCAGCTAAGGAGGACACAGATTTTTGTTTTGTTTTGTTTCATTGTTTTTTGGGGGGGGCAGGGGTTCTTTCTTTCCATTTGTTGTTTGGTTTTGGTTTTTTGAGAAAGGGTTTTGATATGTAACAGCCTTGGCTGTTCTGGAACTAGCTCTGTAGACCAAGCTGGCCTTGAGTGCTGGGATTAAAGGTGCCACCACTGCCCAGCTAGCAACGTATTTTTAAAGTAGCTTGAATTTTGACTTTGATCTGTTAAGTTCATGAGTTTACCACTTCGGAACATAGTTAGCATAATTGACGCTTGTTTGTTGGAGCTGAGAAATTAACAATGACCCCAATCCCTGTTCCTGGACCATGATCATGAATATTTAGTTTCAGAATAAACTACCTCATATTCCTTTCCACATCAAAGTTGAAGTTTTGAATCACCAGTTTTTGGTTAATGAACATGGGCTCACAACCATGGACGATCCACTTTCACTGAAGAAGTCACATGAATTAGTGCCAGGTACCAGCATAAGTTCCTTGTGTTCAACAGTCTGTTCCCTCTTCATGAGGATATTGGCGAATTCTTCTTAGGACTGAAAGTTCTTGTGATTTATTTGATGGTTCATTGGTTATTCTTGACCAGATGTTAGGATCTTATTTGTCTAGACTTTTTTCTTGGCTTCAGAACCTATGGTTAAGCACTGTGGAGGTTTGAATATGCTTGGCCCCCGTGGGAACTGGCACTAATAGGAGATGTCGCCTTCTTACAGGAAGTGTGTCACTGTGGAGGCAGGGCTTCGAGGTCTTATATATATGCTCAAATCTGCCCAGTGTGATCTAGCCCATCCTCCTGGCTGCCTGCAGAAGACAGTCTCTTCTTTGCTGCCTTTGGATCAAGACACAGATCAAGGCTCTTACAGGAATCAAGTCTGCCTGCACGATGCCATGATTCCTGCTACAATAACGGACTGAACCTTTGAAACTATTAGCCAACCCTAATTAAATGTTTTGTCTTCTATGAGGTAACTTGGTCATGGTTTCTCTTCAGACAACAGAACCCAAACTAAGAAAAGCATCCACTTTACTTGTGTTCGGTGTATTTCGTTTCAAAGTACTGGATTTATTTTTGTTTCAATTGCTTTAGAACTTTATTTTTTTTCTTTATTTTGGTTAATTGGAAATTTTATGTATTCACATTTCAAATGTTATCCCTTTCCCCCTCTCCCATACCTCCTCTCCTGATTCTATGTAGATGCTCCCACACCCCCCTCAACACCCTGGCATTCCTCTACACTAGGGAAATGAGCCTTCACAGGACCAAGGGCCTCTCCTCCTATTGATGCCAGACAATACTATCCTCTGCTACATATGGGGCTGGAGCCATGGTCCCTCCATGTGTACTCTTTTGTTGATGGTTTAGTCCCTGGGGGGGTGGGGATCCCGTTGGTTGATATTGTTCTTCCTATGGAGTTGCAAACCCCTTCAGCTCCTTCAGTCCTTTCTCTAACTCCTCCATGGGGGTCCCCGAATTTTCCTTTGTTAATTTGCTAGTTTTCAACCTTTTTTTTTTTCCTGGAATACCTCCAGTATTAGCTTAAGGAAAGGAAAAAACTGCCAGTTTTGAATTCCAGCTGGTTTTATGCTTCATAGCTGTATTTTTACACACTTGAGAAATGATAAAATTTAATTAAATATAATTGGCTTTATGCTTCCTTCAATGAGGAACATTTGATGCTAACTGTTGGTTTTTGTTCCTGTGTATGCTAAAACTGAAGCTCCAGGCAATAGAATTAAAGAGCATGAATGCCCAGCCTTCCTTAACTGAAATACAAAAACATATTAAGAAACCATGGTAAGTTAATAACTTATGAAAATTAATGAGTTTTGGAAGCTACATCCAAGCTAAAGAGATGTTAACAAGCGGGGCACGGTAGCACAAGCCTTAAATCCCAGCACTGGAGAGTCAGGGGCAGGCAGATCTCCGAGTTTGATGACAGTCTGATCTACAGAGCAAGTTCCAGGACAGCTAGGGCTACACAGAGAGACCCTGTATCATAAATCAGTCAAACAATCAATCAACCAATCAACCAATCAATCAGACATTTTGGAACTACAGATAAAAGACAACCTTAACCATTCTCAGCCTCTTACTAAATTTAAAAGGCGGCAAGTTTGCAGGAGGACACCGCACTGGCAGTTCAGAAGAGCTGGGTTAAGAGAGGGAGCCCTTAAGGTGGCAAGCAGTCCTTTAGATTAGGAGAGATACAGAACCAGGGTCATAGGGGGCCATGATGAGGTCTTGAAGAGAGGGGAGAGCACCCCAAATTCCAGAATAAAGGGGTTCTGATGCTTACAGGTTTCAGGGGAGTGGTGGGCCAAATTCATAAATGTGTGATTTTAGTTTGGCCTGCCTCTGTTGCAAGGAGAGTTAGGCATCCCCAAAACAATACAATATGCTTTGTTGTAAATTCCCCATCGAAAAAGAGGATGGGGAAAGGGGAGAAAGAGGAAGAACTGCTTGGAAACAGAACCTGATTTCTAGGAAAGAGGGGCTGGTCTATGACCCAATAGCACTCTCCTCTGTTCTCCCACCGGGCTTTTTCCTTCTTTCTCTCCAAGCATAATGAAATTCTGTATCAAAAAAGCAAAAGGTTTGTTGCAGTTTGTTTCAAGATAAAAACCTTATGCTGGATAGTTTTTGTCTTAATCAGGGTTTCTATTCCTGCACAAACATCATGACCAAGAAGCAAACTGGGGAGGAAAGGGTTCAGTTTACTTCCACATTGCTGTTCATCACCAAAGTAAGTCAGGACTGGAACTCACACAGGGCAGGAAGCAGGAGCTGATGCAGAAGCCATGGAGGGATGTTACTTACTGGCTTGCTTTCCCTGGCTTGCTCAGCTTGCTTTCTTATAGAACCCAAGACCACCAGCCAAGGGATGGCACCACCCACAAGGGGCTGGGTCCTCCCCCCTTGATCTCTAATTGAGAAAATGCCTTACAGCTGGATCTCATAGAGGCATTTTCTCAAGGGAGACTCCTTTCTCTGATAACTCCACCTTGTGTCAAGTTGACATACAAAACTAACCAGAGTCATGAGAGAGGAAGTAACGTATGTAGGGCATTTTCTTCGTGATTGGTGGGAAAGGGTTCATTCCAATGTGGGTGGGGCTGGTGGTCCTAGGATCTCTAAGACAGCAGGTTGAACATGCCACTCAAGGAGCCAGACAGTAAGCAACACTCCTCCATAGCTGCTGCATCAGCTCCTATCTCCAGGTTTATGCCTTGCTGTCCTGATGCCCTTTGGTTGATGTTCTGTGGTGTGGAAACAGAAGCCAAATGAACCTTTTCCTCCCCAGGTTAACTTTGGTCATGATGTTTCATCACCAAATTAGTAGCCCTGACACAGACAGAAATTGGTTCCAGGATTGCAGGGACTTTGTAACAGATCTGACCATATTTTTGTGACTGTAGAAGGACTTTGGAACTTTGAAAAGTCATCAGGTGGTCACAGCTCAGTGAACTATGGTGTGGGAACTCGAAGGGTAAGCATGTTAAAGAGAAGTGCAAAAAATGGACGCCTGACTTGCTGAGTTCCAGAGAGAAAGCTTGGAAGTGTAAATGCGGTTTTAAAAATGGCAGTTTCTCTTTGTTGCCACCTAGTTCCCAAATGAGTGAGACAGGAATATAAGATTTATTTGGTAAGCTTTACGACACAATAACTGAGCAATTACTAGTTTATTCTAGTCTTCTAAACTATTAAAGCCAAAACTCCCATGATATTTGCACTTTTAGTATTGATCTGGCTCTATGGGCTTCAGGTGTTTTTCCACGATGTCTCTCTTGAACACCTTCCTCGAGATGAATCCCTCTTCCTACTCCTCCTTCTCTTCCTCCTCTTCCTCTTCATCCTCCTCCCTTCCCCTCCTCCCGTTCCTCCCTCCCTCCCTCCCTTTCTCTCTCTCTCCCTCCCTCTCTCTCTCTCTCTCTCTCTCTCTCTCTCTCTCTCTCTCTCTCTCTCTCTCTCTCTCCCTCTCCCTCTCCCTCTCCCTCTCCCTCTCCCTCTCCCTCTCCCTCTCCCTCTCCCTCCCCCCCCCCCCCCGTTTCCCCCTGGCTAGTGAAAGTTCAGCCCTATTCTCTCTTCTGCCCAGCCATTGGTTGATCAGCTTTTATTGACAAGTCAGGGAATAAATAGGAAGCAATGTTTACACAAACTTGAAACAGGAGATACTGATTCTAAGTAATGCAATGCCGTGTCCAGGTTACAACAAGGTATGTTGGCAGAGAAAGCAGCATTTGACTTTTGCAAGGATAAATTTTGACACCATGCACAAAAACATTATGCCTGCATGAGAATAACCCCAGCTACTGATTATTTGTCGTTAAGACTCTGTAGCGGTAGCACATGCCGGGTGGCAGAGGCAGGAGAATCTCTACGCTGGAGGCCAGCCTGGTCTACAGAGTGAGTTCTAGGACAGCCAGAAGTACATAGAGACACTCTGAAAAACCATAAAAGAAAAACAGAATTGATGGGTGGTGTACACATTGGGAGTGGGAGAGTCAGTATTGTAGTGATTTATAGGCTGAGGCGAGGGTAGTCCAACAGCGACTGCCTCTTGATGGAGGTCAAGAATCCAGTAGTTCTTTAAGCCACTGGATGTCTCAGCAGTTGGAATCTGGCACTGTCATGGCAGAGCGTTCTTAGAGAGCTGTTGTTGTGTGTTGTTATGCTGTGAGAGTGAAGACACACAGGCAAAAGGCAAAAGCCATGTTTTTAGTGTTGTTGGTCTGTTTTGTCTTATGCTATGGGGTCTCGCTGTGTAGCGCGGGATAGTCTGGAACTTACTATGTAGACCACACTGGCCTCAAAGCCACAGCAGTTCACCTGCCTTTGCCTTTCAGATCCTTTTGAGCCACCACACTCTATTCTTCTACCACCAGAAGAAGTGGCCCAGATTTAGGGTGAGTCTTCCCACTTGATCAAATTATCCAATCAAGCTCGAGTCTTAGCTGATTCCAGATGTGGTTAAGTTGACAACTAAGATAAGCTGTCACAATGACCAGTCATTCCTTGATGAGAGTCTGCATTTGTTCTCATACAGATCGGAGGAATCATTCCTTCACCATGTCCTGTGGTCTGTGTTGACAGCAATATCAAGAACCTTCAAGCTGCTCCTTGCTAACTGGAATGTCCACGTGGTTTCTGCTTTCTTTCTTTTTTACATTTTATTTATTTATTTATTTATTTATTTATGTCCACGTGGTTTCTGCTTTCTTTCTTTTTTACATTTTATTTATTTATTTATTTATTTATTTATTTATTTATTTATTTATTTATTTTTGGTTCTTTTTTTCGGAGCTGGGGACCGAACCCAGGGCCTTGGGCTTCCTAGGTAAGCGCTCTACCACTGAGCTAAATCCCCAGCCCCTACATTTTATTTATTATATATGAATACACTGCAGCTGTCTTCAGACACACCAGAAGAGTGCATTACAGATGGTTGTGGGCCACCATGTAGTTGCTGGGATTTGAACTCAGGACCTTTGGCAGAGCAGTCAGTGCTCTTAACCACTGAGCCATCTCTCCAGCCCCTTCTGCTTTCTTTACAATACTCTCTAAATCATTCTCAAACACAAAACAACAGTGTCTGGTTCTGAGTACAGAGATAAACCCTTTAGACCTCAAAAAACACCACCATTTCTTCTGCTTGAACAACCTCACTGCATTGTATCTGACAATATAATCACTAATACTTAACACATACCCAGTATCTTTGATCAGTGAATATTTTCTCTAAGACCACAAACATCTCAGCAGTGCCAGTGTTTTGAAGGTGAGGGTTGGAGGCACGGAGGTGCTCTGCGGCCATGAAGGAGGACCCCCAATAGAGTTCTGAGACACCCTAGCCTGACGGAAGCAGCCGCCCTGGAAATGGTATAGACACACCTTACAGTTGTTTCTTGCGTGGCCATTCTGAGCAGTAGTCTCTGGGTTCTCTATTTCTTTCCAAATATCTGAATACCTCTGCACGATTATTTTACCATTTTTGTGACTTTTATAATTATAAAATTTAAAAGTCATCTTACAGAACATTTAAATGTAATTGTTATTACATAAAACGTATAGTTCTTTTAGTGGGGATTACATATTATATTAATTCTGAGAAAATTGATAATTTATATAATATTGGATCTTCCTATTCAGTTGTCTTTTCTTCACCTAGGTATCAATACTTTTGTTGATATAGGTCTAATTAATACTTTACCGTTTTGTTTATATAAAGTAAAATTACCTCAGTCTGCAAACGTCACTGTTAGAAGATCCTAGAGCCTCCATCAAAAAAACAAAAAACAAAAAACAAAAAAACCTGCTAGATCCAAGTAACAAATTCAGTAAATTTTCAAAATATAAAGTTATATTAAAGCTAGTTATGTTAATATACACTAACGACGACTATCAGAAAAAGAAATTAAGAAAACAATCCTATTTGCAATAGCATAAAAAACAAAAAAAACAGGGCCTGAGGGTGCACCAACCTGAGTTCCAGCCTTGGAACTCATGCAGTGAAAGAATTAAGTCTCAAGAGCTGTCTTCTAACACTCAATAAATAAATGTCACTACATGTAAAAACAAAATACAAGTCAATCTAGAACAAGACTTTAAATTCTGTATGCCAATGACACTAGTGAAATCAGGCATGAAGGTACAGATGGAAAGATAGCCTATTTCTATGGATTGAAAAATTAATATTATTAAAGTGCTTATACTACCTGAAAAGACCAATAGGGTCAAGATACAGTATCAAAATTTTAAAGTTTTTTTTTTTTACAGAAAAAAAGGGAAACATAAACACCACACCAAAAATAAACTAGTGCGTGTGAAGTCAACGAATTTGACAAGAGCACCAAGATACTTAAACTACTAGGAAGGTACATTTTATGTAGTATTCTGTGTAAAATAAAAATGAAACCCACAGTAATGATGGAAAGGGTGGGAGGAAATGAGAGGTGAGGCTGGTGTTTACCATACTGGTAATCATGGTTTCATGAGTGTATACTATACTCGGCTGCAATCTGCATGGCATTTCATCTGTCAGATTCAATAGCGTGTTTTTAAAACCTTATAGTTGTAAATCTCTACTGTGATGTTTTGTATTGCTACACAATCAACCAGCTGTTGCTTATCTCTAGAAATATACTTTGTGTTGAGGCCTACCCCTCCCCTGGCACAACTGTAGCCATTTTGTCCCATGTCTGCCAGCTATTTCACACTGCTGCTATAATACGCCTGCCAGTCATTGACACAGAAAAATAACCAGACTCAGAGCAAGGTCATGCTGATCACATATCCTTTAAGTTCTGTATGAGGTCTGTTAATCTTAAGACATTCCACAAAGCTTTATGTAGGACCTACCAAAGTAAAGGTCAAAATGACAGTTATGTCTAAAATGACTTGACCAGCGCCAACCACTGGGCAGCACTTCCTCCACCTCCGTATGAGCTCACTGTACTTTTTGTGGTTTTTTTTTTTTCCCTTATAAGCTGACAGAGAAAGATGTTTGTAGTCTCAGCCTCTAAAATCTGAGCTTCAGTCCTGATTGATCAGTCTTAGGGTGTACATTCAATAAACCATCCCTGTCTGAGTGACACTGGTGTTCGTGTAGTTTGTGGATGACTCTTGAACTCCAACACTTTTCTATGTGTGTACTGACCTAGTATGGCTATACTGCTGAATTTTCTTGTTGGTGACTTTACTTTTTATTTTGTACAATCAAGTCATCTGAATAACTTTTTTTTCTTCTAAATTTTATATTTACTTCATTCCCTTACCCGGGGAAGAAAGAGATCATTCAGAACAGAACAAGCAAGCTCATTGGAGGATACAGAACTCCAGAAAAATTGCAGGAACTGGTGACTTTGAGATAGGAGAATCTGCAGATGACAAGCACCCCAACTTGATGTATTCTTGTCCTCTCTAGTGGGATAATGGTAGCCTCTGGAATTCTACATATTTCATTATAGAGAAACTTACCTAACAGTGATTTGGATCATATTATGTTCGGAATGAGAGCTAAAGACAGTTGTGTTTTCTTTTAAAGTCACAAAGACCTCACAAATTGACTTAAATATATAGTATCATCGCTGGCCGTGGTGGCAAACTCACTCAGGAGGTAGAGGCAGGCAGATTTACTTGAGTTCGAGGCCTGCCTGGTTTGCAAAGCCAGTTCCAGGACAGCCAAGGCTACACAGACAAACCCTGTCTCAAAAACACAAAAATATATAGTGGTATAAGTCTTGTGAGTTCCATTACTATTGTTTTTTTGAAAATTGTCATCAACATTTTTGAGAATGTTCAAACTTTTCACTATTTCACTATTCATGGGCAAGTCTTTGGTTCACCAACTCCTTCCCAAACAGTCTTAAAAAAAAATGTTCCCTAAAAACTGTATATTTGGTTTCCTCACTTAATTGGAGACTTCTGAAGGTCGCGGCGTTTTGGCCTTAGATGTTTGCCATTAACCGTTCTCTAGTTATACATCCTATGTATGCAAGAAATTCAGCGCCGTGCAGAAGGGTGGCCATTTAGCCTCGTGTTCAAAACGGTTATATCTCAATTAATATCTGCCCTTTAGTTGACCTGCCTGGGGAAGTGCATTCGGGAGTCAAACGCACAGGGGACCACAGCAAGAGGTCGCCCCACTCAGCCGCGATCCCAGCCACGCGCCGCTGCTCCAGGACCTGCGCGCGTGGAAGGACGGCGAAGTGGTCAGTAGCAGCACTCTGCTCCGGGTCCGCGCCGAAGCCTCATTGTGACGCGCACGCGCGGCCGAGTCGGGGCGCGAGCTCGGGGTCGAGCGTGCGGAACAGGGCAGGGCGGCGCGGGGGCGCGCACGCGCCTGAGCGCGCGCCCGGAGGGGCGGGCTGGGACTCTCGGCTCGCACGCCCTTCGGCTGCCGGGAGCCCGAGCTCCCTTCCGCTTCCGACGCGCTGTCCGCCAGCCGGTGGATGTGCGGCAACAACATGTCCGCCCCGATGCCCGCCGTTGTGCCCGCCGCCCGGAAGGCCACCGCCGCGGTGAGTGGAGGCGACGGGGCCTGGGGCTCCAGCGAGACCCAGGCCGCCGCGCGTGGTTGCGTTCGCGCCGCCCCGCGGGCTCCTCTGGGGTCCGGGCCGGGGATTGGAGCCGGCGGGGCGCCGCTTGCCTGCCTGCCTAGCGCTCCTACCCCCACCCGTGAAGCAAGTCCGAGGTCCGGTGCTGAAACAGCCGACCTGCGGCGAATGTCTGTGCCGCAGGGGCTCAGATTAACTTTTGCTCTCGGAAACTTTTGTGATGAAAAATTCCGACTCTGTGCGTGAGGCTTTCGTGACTTGACTTTTGAGACAGCTATCTTTATCGACTGTGAGCACCTCTGAGTGCTAAAACGGCGTTTTATTTTAGAGATTAAAAGGAAGGGGTGTAAGAAATTAATAAGCTTGTGGGATAGTGCTCTGTTGTAAGTTTTTAGGACCTGCATTCGCTTTTGTAACTTAACTAAAGCTGTAACAGTCCAGTGTGAGCTTATTTTTTCTTCTCTTTTAGGTTATTTTCCTTCACGGATTGGGAGATACTGGGTAGGTACCATTGTTAGTAACACTAAGGAGATGGGGTCATGCCACTACTTACTGGTCAAAAGGTTGTATGCTGAAGAAGGTCGAAATTGTAGGAACAAGTATTTTCTTAAGGAGACCAGATTTTCTGCTTAGGAACGCCCACAGATTCTCCCTTATCTTGAGCTTCTGTTTGAGATTTGTCTCTGGAACATGTTAAAATTGTTAACTGCTCTTTGGGTGTACATGGGATACCAGAGGAGTGGAATGTTTGCAGAGGCAGTGTGCAATTCCAGAGCAGGTTGAGAAGGAGTAGTTGATTGTGTTGAGAGAAATAGCAGTAACATGAAGCATGAGTCCCAGATCAGAATGTAGATGATCCCTTAAAAGAGAAAAACCAAAGAAGGCAGAGACCACAACTCAGAGATTAATTTGGAGGCTTACCTCAGTTCCTTGCCAGTCTGTTCTGCACTAACTTTAGCTTACAATTTTCTGTTATTAACCCTTGGGTTTTCTCGTGTTAAATCCAGTGGTTATCTGACTGAAACTTGGGTTATATAGGACTGTCAAACTTATAAGTTGAAACTGGGGAGATGGCTTCATGGTTAAGAGCACAGGCTGCTCTTCCAAAGGACCTTGTTCAATTCTGAGCACCTTCGTAGTGGCTTCCAGATATCTGTAGTTCTGGGCTCCACAGGAGCTGCACATACGTGGTGCACAGGCATACATGAATGCAAAACATCTGTACACATGAAATAAATATAAAGATTATATTTTTAGAAACTGATTCTTATAAAGGTAAATTTTTATGAAGTACCCAAGACAGTAAGTGATTTTTTTTTTCAGTGAGTTATTAGGCCCATTGCTAAGTACTCAGGAGGCTGAGACAGGCAGTTTTCCTGACCCCTAGAGTTGGAGACTGACTTGGGCCACATAGCAAGGTCTTGCTTATGAATGAATGAATAAGTGAGTGAATGAATGAATGAGGCATTAGACTAGACTAATTGTCCCTTTCAGGTACTAAGCATATCTCACTCTCCTAATTTTGGAGTTTATATATATGCAAGGTAATATGGTTTTAAATGACGGCTAGGGTTTTTTTTTTTAGCTACATTTGTTGTGTGTGTGTGTGTGTGTGAGTGTGTGAGAGAGAGAGAGGGAGATTGTGTGTGTGTGTATGAGAGAGAGAGAGAGAGAGAGAGAGAGAGAGAGAGAGAGAACATTTTGGAGGAGTCAGGTTTCTCCTTCCACCACATGGGTCCCTAGGGACTGAATTCAAGTTGTAGCGTTGGTAGAGAGTGCCTTAACCCACTGAGCCATCTCACCACCCCACCTATTTTATTTTACTTTTTTTTTATTATTCTTTCATTGGTGTATCCAAGGGTGGCCAGAATTAACAGCTATCTTCCAGCCTCCACCTCTGATAAACCTTCAAATTAACCTTCTAGTTCTCGCCTGCTCTTCAACTAAGTTTTCCTTTTGATGGATACTTTCTCTTGCCCTTTCTTTCTCCCTCCCTCTGCTCTACATGCACCCTTTGTTTGTTTCTTTGTTTGAGATTGTCTGTGCTTGCCTGAGCTCAGTGTAGACCAGGCTTGGTGGTGGCCCTCTTCCCTCTGCCTCCCCAAAGCTGCGTTTACAGGTATTTGCCACCATGACTTTCAGTCTATGGGAGCAAGAGTTCTTTTATGTGTGGGTGTACATGTGCACGTACATGTGGAGGCTGGAGGACAATCCTGAGTGTCGTTCACTGTTACCTTTTCAAATTTGTTTTTGTTTTTGAGATAGGGTTGAGCATTGGCCTGGATTTTGGCTTTGCTTTTGTTTTTAAAAGCTGTATTTGATTTATACACTAGAAGAGCTGTATACAGGTGCCCTGTAACTAGAGTTTGTCAGCCAACGTGTGTGTGTGTGTGTGTGTGTGTGTGTGTGTGTGTGTGCGCTGAAAACCTAACCCAGGTCCTTTGAAAGAGCAAGAACTGTAAGTCCTAACCACTGAGCAATGAGCCATCACTCCAGGCTCTGGGTTTTTGGTTTGGTTTGGTTTGCTTTTTGTTGTCATTTTGTTTTGTTTGTTTTGTTTTTTAAAATGGTTTCTGGGAATTGAACTGAAGTCCTCATGCTTGCAAGGAAGATATGCATTTTATTACCCAAACTATCTCCCAGACCCATCCCTAGTTGTTAAAAGTCATTTATTTCTCATGTTCTATTTGTCGTGTGTCTAACATGAAGTTACTGAAAATGTTGTAGGACTCTTATCAATACATCCAACAAAAATGATGGGCTTTTGGGCCAGGCATGGTAACACAGGCCTTTAATCCTTGCATTTGGGAGACAAAGGCAAGAGCATCTCTGTGAATTTGAGGCCAGCCTAGACTGTGTAGTGAGACTCTGCCTTAAAAAAAAAAGAAGAAAAAAAGAAAAGAAAAATCACTACCTACTATAATTGCTTTACTAAATGGACCTTATGTTTTTGTTCCTTTTTTTTTTTTCTTTTTTTTCTTTTAAGACAAAGTCCTTTGCTGTCCTGGAACTCCCAGGGTAGACCAGGAGGACCTGGCTTCAAACTCAAGAGATTTGCCTTATAGAGTGCTGGAATTAAAGGCTTGTTCCCCCATGCCTGGCAACGAAGAGGATTTTAAATGGCAGAACTTCTGGGAAGGTGTTCTTTGTTTTGTTTTGTCTCATTCTTTTATTTTGTTTCCTGCCGGGTCTTGTAGACCAAGCAAGGCAAAGTAAGAACAAAACTTAAGTAGAGGTGGGTCCCCTACAGGTGGAGTGTCGCCAGATTCCTTAAACTAAAAAGTGGAAATGTGAAGGAAGAAAATCAATTTGGAAATGGCAGAGGCTGCTGTGATGAGAGATGTTATTGCTTTGATGTTTCAGTTGCTTATATAAAAACTCAGAAGTACCCAGATATGAAAACCCCACACCAACTGTCACTAAGGAAACGGGAACTTTGTTAATTTCATGAATACGTGAACTCAGAACTAAATGGTCTAGTAGGTAGCAATTTAGTGTTTAAACTCTTTAACCAAAGTCATCTGGCATGTTTATGTTTATAACGTGCATTAAATTAAAGTAAATATTGAAGAAATCGTGTTCTGTATCGCATGAAATCAGTTTTCTTTCTGACATAAAAAGAGCTTTTATAATTTGAAAATGTTAAAATTATATGGCAAAAAAATTCAGAATATGTTGAAAAAGGGAGTGAAATGTGTTGAAATTCCACAAACCAGATATGGCCTATTTTTTACAGCATTTAAAAACTTATCTTGAAATATTTCCAGACTTATAAAAGTTCCAAGAATAACACAGATCCCTGAATATACTTCGTCTAGATTTCCTAATTTCTCCCTTTACTGACATACATATGACTGCCACACCTGTGAGGGTAAGTCACAAATATGATGGTGACTATATGTCTCAGATGCCGTATAACTCATATATAAACTGGATGCTGATTTGTATAAGGACATCTTACAGAGCCACGGGACAGTTAGCCGATTCAGGGTGTTTAATATTATCTAATGTAGCACGTTGCACAGATTTTGCCAGTTTCCTTCAGCGGTGTCACTGTCACACATGCATTTAGTTGGCACATCTAAGTCTATGCGGCAGAATGCTTCTGTTTTTGAAAAGAGTGCTGTTTGTCCTATAATTCTATTTTTGTTTTGTTGGTTTCATTGTTGTTGTTTTGACATAGAGTCTCTCTACGTAGCTTTGGCTGTCCTGGATCTCACTTTGTACACCAGGCTGGCCTCAAACTCATAGAGATCCACTTGCCTCTACTTCCAAGTCATGAGTTTAAAGTGTGGGCCACTGTGTCCCTGTCCCTGTCCCTTTATTCTGAACAGGTCACTTGCTAAAATGGTCTTTCCCACGTTTCTTACTGCATTTATTTTCTCTTTTTAATTAAAAAGCAAGTCATGGCCTTGGGTGGTAATGCATGGTTGCAGGATTGTAGTGCATTGGTAGCAGCTTGGGTTATCTACGAAATTCCATTAAAATAAAACAAAAGAGCTAGGTATCTGTGCGATAATATATGAGCATACTTTAAGAGCATGAAGGTGGTTCTTCTCTAGACTCTCACCAGTATTTTTAGCAGCTAGTTAAATAGTTAGTTAGCAGTTTGACTAATTTAGAACAAGTAATAACATAATGAGTTTGAAGAATTTGAGGTCATCCTAGATATATGAGATTTGTCACAAAGAACAAAATAAGTAGAGAAAAAGTAAAAAGATAGTCGGACCTGGTAGTGCACACAACTTTAGTCCCAGGACTGAAAAGCCAGCCAGCCTGGTCTACAAAGCGAGGTCGGGGACTACTCAGAGAAACCCTGAGAATCCCTGTCTAAAAAAAGAGGGGGGAGGGGGAAGAGGGGGAGGGGAGGCAGCCATATTGCCTCATTAGTCCTTTATACTTAAGTGTGTGTTTTATAAAATTGACTATGCTTTTGCTTTGAGACTTGGTTCTTTCCCTCTATCATGTGAGCATAGGATCAATTGGGTCATCAGGCTTGGTGACAAGTACCTTCTTTACCCTCTGAGGTATCTTGCTGGGCAACATTCCCACCTGCTAATAATACAGCCATCAACTCTGTCTAATGTCACCATCTACTCTCCCAGCACTGTTCCTGTTCTGTCAGTTGACCTGTTGCAGTCCAGGATTATAGATTATACGGATATATCTCCTTCAGTTTTTATATTGTCTTTTGTGAGCTTGGAGAGACGGCTTAAGATAGTTAAGAGCACAGACTGCTCTTCCAGAAGTCCTGAGTTCAATTCCCAGCAACCACATGGTGGCTTATAACCATCTGTAATGGGATCTGATGCCCTCTTTGGTGTGGCTGAAGACAGCTACAGTGTACTCATATACAATCAATCAATCAATTAATCAATCAATCTTTTTTTAAAAAAGGGTATCAGCTAATTTATAGTCTATAAACTGCCCCTTTGGTAGTTGCTTGTTTTTCACAGTTTCAGGCTGGCCTCAGTCAGTCTGGTTTATCAGATGTGCTAATGTGTGCTTGTCTCAGGTACACAGACTTTTATTCTTGTTGTGGTACCGGTGATACTCTGTTTTATCAGTTGGTTAAGATGATGCCTAGTGATTATGAGTGATAGTCGAACATAACATTTAAAATGTTAACTGCTTACTTTATTTAATGTTTAAACATTTACAAGTGTTTTGTAAGGAGGTATTTGGCATTAGAAGATAGCCTTTTCCTCAGCACTAACCAGCCCCCTAAAGTAATCTCCCGCTTTCTTTCCTCTGGCCTCGTGGTTTCTGACTTTTGCTTCTTTTGGTATAGTTGCAGAGTCGTCTCTGGTCTCACCCTTCATGTCATTCCACAGGTCTAGCTCCATGTCCTCTCTTGAGTCCAGCCTATGTGAAGTCGTTTTGCCTTTGGCCAGTTAGGTGGATGAGACGTTAGATGTGTTGAGAATTTAGATGGGATTAGGCATATTCCCTGCGCAGATCTGTGCAGAATCACAGTTGCTATTACTGAATAGGGAGCTCAATCAAAGCATGACTTACTTTGCAGTCTCTTCTGAAAGATAAGCAGTATCTTAGGGAGTGACGGTATAGGTTTTATTCAGTTTCCCTAGACTCTGGCATGGTAGCTGGTTGTGAGGATGTCCACCATAGTACACCCTAGCACACAGAGGCTGAAGCAGGAGGTTTTCAAGTTCCATTCCAGCCTAGACTAAACATAGCTGAAAATAGCCTGACCACAGAGCAAGACCCTTTTTAATTTTTAGATTATTTTAGTTTGTGAGTAGAATATTTTGCCTACATACATGTGTGTGCAGCATGTATTTACCTGTTGGATCCCCTACAACTGGGATTACAATGACTGAGAGCTACCATATTGGTGCTGGGAATCTAGCTGTGGTCTTCTGAAAGGGCAGAAGAACTCTTAACCATTGAGTCATCTCTCCAGCCTGACCAGACCATTTCAAACAAAAACAAAATCCAAACCAGCCAATGCCCTAAAACTTGCATTATGTAAGTTTGTTATTAGACATTTTCTCTCTTTTTCTCCCCCTCTTCCTTCTCTCTCTCTCTCAACATTTATTCATTTGGGCGTGCTCGTCTGTATCACAGAACAACTCTGATTAGGTTTTGGATGTTGGCTTGTGGTTAATATTGGTTTGTTCTTAAAGCTTTTAAAGCTCTTACATCTGAAAAATAACAATACAAATCGACCGAGACAAGGCTGGCCTTGAAACTCAGATATCGCCTGCCTCTGCCTCTGAAGTGCTAGGATTAAAGGCACTTTAAATAAAGGCCACCATGCTAAACTCTTTTTCTTTTTTTTCTAAGTTCTTCTGTGTAGCCCTGGCTGTCCTGGAATGGGTTCTATGAACATGGCTGGCCTCAAACTCACAGAGACCCACTGCTTCTTGAGTGCTGGGATTAAAGTCACCACTACAGCCCAGCTCCTTTAGTTTTTCTTATGTTAAGAATTTTTATCACTTTGTGACTGGGACAGAGGTTGGGAAACAGTGGCCCAAATTTAAATGTGGCCTACCACTTACTGTTGTTAAGATATAATCCACATACCATAAAATTCATACCTTTAAAATATATGATTAGGTGATTTTTAGTTAGTTTGCAAAGTAAGTTGGAAGAATTGTCTCCTTAATTGCAGAGTATTTCTAACATCCCTCAAAAGACGGAGTCTTTACTCCACTTTCAAGCATTACTAACGCGTTCACTTTCCATGGTTTTGATCATTCTGAATGTTTCATATAAATGAAACCCACTTGTATTGTCTTTGGCATCAGGCTTCCTTCATTTGGCATGGTTTTTCAGGATCATTTATGTCATAACATGGATAAATACTGCATTTTCTTTTGGGGCGTGCACATACTCAAGTGTTATTGTACTCGTGCCCATGTTCATATATGTGAGGCCAGAGCAGGACACTGCCATCCTGTATTCACACTGCCTTCTTGACTTAAGGAAGGTTTTCCCACTGTACTGGGAGCTCATTGTTTTGCCTAGGCAGGATGGCAGGCTCTTGGAATCCATCTCCATTTTCCAAGGTTGGGACTACAGACATGTGCAGCCGCTCTGTGCTTTGTACATAGGTCCTGGGATTCAGATTCAGGTCTTCACACTGCAGAACAAGTGTGTTATGCCCTGAACTGTCCTTGCAACCCTGGATATTGTACTCATTTATTACCAAATAATCTATTGCATGGCTAGGCAGTTCCAGAACTAATGAATATTTGGGGTATTTCTGCCTTTGGGCCTCTATGAATGATGCTACTGTGAACATTCAAGTACAGGCTTCTGCATGGATGTTGGTGTTTAGTTCTCTATGTTGTTTGCTGGGGTAGAAGTGATGGGTCGGTATTCTACCCTTTGAAGAACTCACAAGGTATTTTCCCGGGGATTGTGCCATTTTACATTTCTTTGCATGGATACCAGAGTACAACCTCTTACACCATTCCTTGGAACCTACTAAACTTTTTATTTGTTTGTTTTTCTGAAACAGGGTTTCTCATTGGCCTGCCTGGAGCTTACCAAGTAAGCTAAATTGGCTGGTCAGTGAGTCCCAGAGTCCTGCCTTTTCTTACCTCGAGAGTGTTGGAATACGCAGCTTTTTTTTTTTTTTAAATGTGTATTCTGGGGATTTAACTGGAGTCCCACGCTTAGAAGGCAAGCATTTTACTACCAGAACTGTCTCCACATACAGAGTTTTGCATTGAGCAGTGAGATGGTTCTGATTTCTCCTCATTCTCACGAATACTTGTTATTCTCTCCTCTCCAGCTGGTTTGTGCAGTGCTGGAGTGCACAGAGCGTCATGCAGGCTACAAAAGCGCTCTACTAATCATGCTGCATTTCTGTCCCGTGACTCTACTAATCATGCTGCATTTCTGTCCCGTGACTCTACTAATCATGCTGCATTTCTGTCCCGTGACTCTACTAATCATGCTACATTTCTGTCCCATGACTCCATTTTTTTAAAATTTATCATCGAATTTGAATGAATGTGCAAGCCACAGGTCATAAGAAGTGTAAAAGCCTGAAGCATAGACCAATTGAATTGGAAAAAGGATTTTGTGTATTAAAAAGCATTGTAAAAAAACAATCTTTTTGGTCTGAATCTTATTTCCCTAGATGCTATACATTTAAGTCACTACTTCTCAATGAAATGAGATTACAGGGAGGTGAGGCTGTCTAGTGTTCTAGTTAGTCATGTTAAATCAAGCTTTAGTATATGTGGTGATTTTTCCCCTTACAAGACTGTCTTGCTGTCTCTTCTAACATGACTTTTAATTCACTGTGTAGCCCAGTTGATCTCAAGCTCCACAGTCCTCTTGCCCTAGCCACCCAATTACCTGCGTTCATCACATGCGTCTATTACCAGCTAGGGTGGCAGAAATGCTTTGAGGAAGATAATTGAACCTGTGTTCCACTTGGACTCTTAATAATTGGTGGACAATTGTTTTATAAATGTAGTTTTTGGTGACTGTCCATTCCCAGAGCTCTAATTAACTGAAATCTTATCATGGTTTTATGGCTTATTTAACTATCCCTGAGGTCATTAGCACAAATCCCAAAACAGAGAATACATTAATGAGTTCAAAAAGAAATGGAAACAGCATTGGCATTGAGCAAGGAAAGAACTGTTTCTAATGTGGCTGGTCTGTTGCATTTTACAGGGGTAACTGTGTGTGTGTGTGTGAGTGTGTGTGTGTGTGTGTGTGTGTGTGTGGTGTGGTTTTATGTATTTAATTGCAATGTTTGTTCTTTGGATTTTTGTTTTTAAAACAACCTGTAGCCCAGGTTGGCTGTAAACTCAATGACCTCTGAATTTTAAGTATATGAGTTTTATCAACAGGCCTTGTGCCTGTGGAGAACAGAAGAGGGTGTCCAGTTCCTTGGAACTTAAGTTAAGGACAGTTTTGAGTCCCCATGTCAGTGACAGGAACGAAACTCAGACTTCTGTAAAAGCAAACAGGTACCATCTCTGCAGCCCTACATCATGTGTTTTAAATGCTGCTTTGGTCACGTGGCTTAAAAGGCCTCTCAGGATGATACTCAGAGGCCAAGACTGCCAGATGGCTTGATAATTTCCAGTTTGCTCTGGTGATCTAGAGGTACAGGCATGTGTCAACACTGTGGAAAGCTTCTTACTGTGTGCATTGTGACACTTGCCTGTGTACCCAGTACGAAAAAGCTGAGGCAGGAAGATGGCCGTGAGTTTGAGGCCGGCTTGAGCTACTTAGAGAATACTAGGCTATCCAGTTACAAGGTGAGACCCCCATCTCCGCAAACAAATAGCAACCACGGTTTTATAGCCATCCTAGTGGATATAAAGTGGAATCTCACATGTTTTTGTATGTGTGTGGGTTTTGAGACAGGGTCTGACTGTGCAGCCCAGGCTACCCTTGAACTCCATCTCTTCTTGCCTCAGTCTCCTGGAATGATAACAATGTGTACTCTTATCAGCCCTGAGGTTGATTTGACTTGTATTTCCTTAATGACTAATGATGGTGAGTATATATTCTCATATTTAGTGACAATTTGAATATTTCCTTTATAGAAAATGTCCTTTGCCCATTTGTAAATTGGGGGGCCATTTTGTTTGTTAGAGGTGTTATGCATATATTATGAATGAGTAGTGTCTTCAAAGGGTTTCAGCGCTGTGAAGAAACATCAAGACCAAGGCAATTCTTAGAAAGGAAAGCATTTAATTGGGGCTGGTTTACAGTTTCAGAGGTTTAGTCCATTATCAGCATGGTGGGAAGTGTGGTGTGCAGGCAGACATGGTGCTAGAGAAGGAGCTGAGAGTTCTACATCTTGATCTGAAGGCAACCAGGAGCTTAAGCACAGGCAGTCTCACAACCTGCCTAGTGATACACTTCCTCCAACCAGACCGCATGTACTCTAACAAAGCCATACCTCCTATTAGTGCTACTCCCTCGGGGCCAGCTGAATCTATGGGGGCCAACTGTATTCAGACCACCACAGTACTATTACATGTATGGATTTGCACATACCTTTTTCTTCTTTAGATTCTCTATACGTTCTTCATTGTGCCCTTAAAGCACAAGTTTTAAATTTTGTCGATTTTTTATTTTATTTATTTGGTAAATTCTGGATTTGTTTGGTACGTTTAATAATTTAATAGTTTAATTTGGCCCAACTACATTTGTTTAAAAGACTCTTTTGAACTGGCTTATGGTAATTTTTAATTGATAGCAGTTGGGCTGGAGAGATGGCTCAGCAGTTAAGAGCACACTGACTGCTCTTCCAGAGGTCCTGAGTTCAGTTTCCAGCAACTGAACTTGGTGGCTCATAGCCGTCTGTAAGGGAATCACATGCTTTCTTCTGATGTGTCTGAAGACAGCTATAGTGTACTCATAAAAATAAATCTTAAAAAGTAATAATTGGCAGCAGTTGTGGTTGCTTATTTCTGGATTCTTTTGATTTATAGGTCTGTCCTTACCCTGGTATTACATTCTTTCTTACTATTATATTTGTTGTAACTTTATGAATTAGAAAATGCTAGCCCTCCTACTTTGTCTTTCTGCATGATTGTTTTGGTTATTCTGGTTCTCTTGCTCCCCTGTGTGATGGTTTGCATATGCTTGGCCCAGGGAGTGGCACTATTAGAAGGTGTGGCCTTGGAGGACGTGTGTCACCGTGGGGGTGGGCTTGGAGACCCTCCTCCAAGCTGCCTGAGGATGCTCAGTCTGTTCCTGGCTTCCTTCGGGTGAAGATGTAGAACTCAGCTCCTCCTACACCAGGCCTGCCTGGATGCTGCCATGCTCCTGCCTTGATGATAATGGACTGAACCTCTGAACCTGTGAGCCAGCCCCAGTTAAATGTCCCTTATAAAACTTTCATTGGTCATGGTGTCTGTGCACAGCAGTAAGACCCTAACTGAGACACCTTTTGAATTTTAGAATTGGGATCAATTTCTGCAAAGTCATCTGGGACTCCGGTTAAGGCTCTGTTTACTGTAGATGAAGTTAGGGAGTCCTGCCATTTAAATACAATGTCAAGTCTGTAAGCACGGAGATTTGATTCCTTTTCTGTAGCTCTTTGTTAAAACATGTTTAATAGTTTCTCAGTAAATCTTAATACAGATAGCTAGATAGACAGACAGACAGACAGACACACACACACACACACATACACACACACATACACACACACACACACACACACACACACACACACACACACACACACACACACGCTTTTTACCACTTGACAGGCACTGGGACCTGGGAGAATGGAGCCAATAGATGGAATGAACTAAAGTCTCATGCGATGGTCAACTGTCAGAACATCAGACAGTTTATACCCTAAGGGTTAAGAAGAGTCACATGAGTAGCCAGGTCTAGTTCTAGTCTCTGTGCCTCCTGCTTGTGGATCAGATATAACCTCTCAGCTACCACGTGTCTCTCAGCTCTCAGTGCCATCCCCGTGGCCACACTCCCTAGCTTGTCTCTGAAAATACAAGCAAGATCCCCAATCAGATGCCTTTTTTATGCGTTCCCTTGTTCATGGTATCTCTCCCCAGCAACAGAACAGTGACAAAGCAAGCAATATGTCCTTAGGAGTTGTTTTATTGAGACAGTCATCTACTAGACTAGGTTTTTACCCAGGCCTCATTAACAGTATCAGTGATGGGTTCTATCTTTTGGAGTAGACTTTAAATTCAATTTTAAAAAGTGGCTGGTTGCTCACCTAACATTCACGACATTATTACACCAGTGAGTAGGCAGGTTGCTATTATTGATAGCCGAGTTCGTAGCTGGGTGAGATTGATGATTCCTTTTTTAATCCTGTAGTGTATATAGAGCCTTCTATCACTATGACTATTAACCACTAGGCACCAGCTCGGTTTCTCCATGTTTGATGATGTAAGTATATTGTGTCTTCAACAATAGGGTCTTACCATCGGGTTGTAGGGACTATCCAATAGCATTGCCAATGTCCTATGGGACCCCTTTATCCAACAACTCAAATAAAAAAGATGTAACACTTGGGCTGGAGAGATTGCTCAGTGGTTAAGAGCGCCGACTGCTCTTCCAGAGGTCCTGAGTTCAATTCCCAGCAACCACATGGTGGCTCAGAACCATCTATAATGGGCTCTCATGCCCTCTTCTGGCGTGTCTGAAAACAGTGTACTCATATAAATAAAATAAGTAAATCTTAAAAAAAAAGGAAGATGGGGGCTGGAGAGATGGCTCAGAGGTTAAGAGCACCCGACTGCTCTTCCAGAGGTCATGAGTTCAATTCCCAGCAACCACATGGTGGCTCACAACCATCTGTAAAGAGATCCGATGCCCTCTTCTGGTGTATCTGAAGACAGCTACAGTGTACTTATATATAATAAATAAATAAATCTTTAAAAAAAATAAAATAAAAAAAAGGAAGATGTAACCTATTTCTGTTGCTGGAGGTTTTCCTTGGTAGTGTATAGTGACTGGTTGGGGTGTTCCCTTCATTATGTGGCGAATCAGTGTAAACTCCTTCTCTGTATGTACATGTTTTAGGAAGCATGCACAGCAACAGGTCTTCACATGGCTTTCAGAGCTGTTAGTGTTAGTTGTCCCTCTGCATAGGCCCTCTACCCTGCCTTACCATCCCTGCCCCACTTAGTCCTCCTGCTCTAATTTCATTTTACCCTTTTATAACTTTATATCTTATATCCCCTTCCTTCGAAGACCCATTCCCCCCACCCCACCACCATCTCTTGGTACTCTAAATGAAGCAAAAAGGAAAAAAAAAAAACATTTAAAAGAAAACAGTGGTGTTTATCTTTCTGGGTTTCAGTTACCTCATGCAGGTTGATTGTTTCTAGCTCTATCCATTTATCTGAAAAGTCTATGATATCGTGCTTTTTATCAGCTGAATTGTGTACTGTACCATTGTATAAATGTACCACATTTTCCTTTAAATTCATTTGTTGATGGGCATCCAGGTTCTTCCTATTTCTGGCTATTAGGAATAGAGCTGCAGTGAGTATGGACGAGCAGGTGTCTTTGTAGAACGATGCAGAGTCCTTTGGGTCTGTGCCCAGGACTCACAATGAGTGTTCCCTCCCCCCACATGTTCCTCACCAGCATGTACTGTCCTTTGCTTTTTTACTAATCTTAGACATTCTGAGTTGGGCTAAGATGAAATCTAAAAATAATTCTGTCTTTTCCTGTTGGCTAAGAATGTCAAATGTTTCTTTAAATGATCCTCAGTCATTAGTATTTCATCTTTTAATACATAGTTTTCTATCCCATTTTAAATGAGATTATTTCCTTCATGTTGCAGTATTTTGGAGTTTGGTTTTTACTTCTTTTATATTCTTGTTACTACCCCTCTTTCAGATGTATGATTGAGGAAGTTTTTTCCTATTATGTAGGGTGTCTTTTTGCTTAAATGATAGTGTCCTTTGTTGTACAGAAACTTTTTATTTTCATGAGGCCTCATTTATTGTTAGTCTGAGAGACCTTTCCTGTGTTAATGAGCTCCATACTTTCTCTTTCATTAATTCAAGATACCAAGTCTTAGGTTGATATCCTTGGTCCACCTGGAATTAAGCCCATGAGGCTTGAGTTTCGTTCTTGCAGTGTGATGAGTACCATTTGTTCTCCAGTATGTATTTTTGGCATGTCCAGAATCAGGTTACTGAAGGACTGTAGGCGGTTATCTGAGCCTTCCATTCTCTTCTACTGCTCAGTGTGTCTGTTTGTATGCCAGGGCCATGCAGTTACTACAGTAGCTCTGTAGAAGTCAGGGCTGGTGACACACCCGGCAGTGTCTTTATCGCTCAGATTGTTTTAGCTATCACAGGTCAGTTTTATTTTCATATGAGTTTTAGGATAATCATTTTCAACTCCTGTGAAGAACTGTGTTGGGATTTTGATGGGAATTGCATTTAATTTGGAGATTTTTTTGATAGGATGTCCATTTCATTGTATTAATCCTACCGACTCATGAGCTTTGGGGGTTATTCTACTTTCTAGTGTCTTCCATTTCTTTATTATCTTAGAGGGTTTTTTTTTTTTTACTTTATTTATTTATTCAGACACACCAGAAGAGGGCATCAGATCTCATTACAGATGGTTGTGAGACACTCTGTGGTTTCTGGGATTTGAACTCAGGACCTCTGCAAGAGCACTCAGTGCTCTTAACTACTGAGCCATCTCTCCACTCCAAAGTTTTTTATTATATAGATCTTTAATTTGTTTATCTATATCTCTCTCTGTATCTTAGAATAACTATTTTGAATATATACTTTTAAGAATATATTTAGAACATGTGTATGTATGTGTATGTATATAATCTGAGACTGTTGTGAAAGGTACTGTTTCTCTTGCTTTTTTTCTCAACTTGTCATTTGTGTATAGGCGGGCTATAGATTTTAGTGTTAATTTTGTATTCTGTTATATTGCTAAAAGTTTACCAGCTGTAGAATTTTCCTGGTCTTTTTGAAAGGTCTTTTATGTATCAGTATGTTATCCAGCAGCAGTGTCTGTTGGCAGATCAGGAGAGAGTGTCTTCCTCTGCTTAGGCCAACATTAGAGAGTGGCCCTTGCTTGCAGGTCTGCAGTGTGCTCACTAGCTCACTCCTTATGCTCAGGTACTAGACTGAGCCAACATCTGTCCTCATACAAGTTTTAAGTACTGTTCTATACCAGCTTAGTAAGATGTAAAACGGTCATTAATAGCATGCTTTTTTAAAATAATTTTCTACCAGGCACGGATGGGCAGAAGCCTTCGCAGGTATCAAAAGTTCCCACATCAAATACATCTGTCCACATGCGTGAGTATTTCTAATATTTAGGGTTTTTTCCTTCAGAATCTGTAACAGCTTTGTGACAGCTTTGCTTTTCCAGAAAAATATTTTAATATAATTGTTTTAATTATTAATCCTTTTAAGAAAAGGAGACTAGTAGCATTCTTTAAAGCTAAATATTCTCTTGGTTAATTTGGGGGTTAGAAGGTTGCTCTTTTGAAATTTAAGATATTCTCCTAGAGGTCAAGTGAACTTAACGCCAGAGCAAGTCTTTTAGACACGTAAGTGCTAGTGAAGCCCCAGGGGTATCCAGGGGTATCTATAAACAGGGCTTACTTGCTAGATTGGAGAGAAATCTCTACTAGATTGAAAACACTCAGCTTTTATTAATTAGAGGCAATGTGATATGCTGTTGTAGATAAGGTTCTAACACCTAGTTCTGAAAATGCTGATTCAGTAAGAAGCTAGCAAATTTTGAGCAAACTCAAAATCAAACTCAAAATCAGTAGGCTTGGCTGATTTGAGGTGAAAGGTTTCTAAGTGCAGCCTTGGAAGCACTGGAGCACTGGAGCACTGGAGCACTGGAGCACTGCCAGTGGGCTGCCCAAAAGGACAGCAGACAATGAGACGAGTGCGAGAGGATCAAAGCCTGAGGGCTGCCTGTGCTTCCAGAGAGGGAGCGCCGCAGCTGAAGGCTTTGGCTTGCAGGCCCAACCCAAACGAGAGAATTCTTGACTCTATTTGCCCCACATTGACTTGCTCTAAGGCAGCTTCCTAATTGGGGAAGTTTATGTTTTTATAGAATGTTGAATTGGTTTTATTGTATGAGTCAGGAGGACAGTAGCATTGGTAATTAAGAGTTATCCTCTTGTACCGGCTTTTTTGATTACTCAGCCTGTTTTTTATTCCAGACTTGAACTGAGCATAAGGGGCACTTGGGTGGAGCCTATATTTACTTGTAGGTCTCTTAATCAAGCAGGCATATAGCTAAGGATAAGCAAACTGTAACCCAGGCATTTGGGCATTAATGGTACAGTAACTAGGCAATAAAATGCTCTTACCAGAGTCTCATGTTTGTGTGTTTCCACTGTCTCAGCTCCTAGAAATTACAGGTATAAAGTAAGGCCATTGAGACCAAAAGTACTCGTTCTGAGCCAAGTTCAGCCCCGGCAGCAGCTGCTCTGTTCAGAAAGCAATCTCTGGACAGAGGGAGCAGCGTGAAGGTGAAGTGGGAACTGCGTCCCACTGGTAGGCCACAGTGAGAAACGAGGCTTTAGCCTGATGTGCTGCTGTCTGTCTCTTCCCACACAGGCCTGTTATGCCAGTCACACTAAACATGAGTATGATGATGCCTTCTTGGTAAGTAAGAGCTTGCTTACTCATTACGGACCTTATAGCCTTCGCAAGAGGGCTTTATGTGCACCCTTTTGTTTAGCTATTTTTAAACTACAAGAGACCATTTAAGCTTAACCTTTATTCCACTATTCATACTTTATAACTATGAGTTAACTTAAGAAAAGGTGGAAGAGCCTTTTTCTGGAAGTAATGAAGAGAAATCTATCCTACTGTTTGGTGTTCGTTGGGTTTATTTAGCAGACCTTCAGTTCATGAGATATGCACATCGATTACACCACAACCTCTTCATTCTGCCAACTCCTTGTCTTCCTGGCTGCCTGCTTGGCTGTCAAGGTCATTGCTCTTGTCGCCCTCTCAAGGTGCCTCTCATGCCCTTCATGGTCAGAAAGTAGAGCTAGCGAGAGGCCCTCTGTGCTACTTCTGGATTTCTTTCCAATGCTCAAGCCCAGGATTTGTCAAACAGTAATGTTTTGATCTTGACAGTTTGATTTTCAATCCAGCTTCTACTGTTTTGTTCTTTGGGTGCATCTACAACCTTGACTGGGTTGTTTTTCCTTTGCTTCTTCTCCTCCGACCCTGGAGTCATTTAATTCACCCCTGACAAGCATAGTCGTCGGGCTGGTTTTGCCCCGGGTATTGAGACTGCCCCAGGACCTGCAGCCCGTGTCTTCTTGTGCACTCTACTTTGCCTGCTCACTCTGTACTCTTCTGCTTGGCTGGTTTGCTTCTTTAATTCCTTGATAGCCTTACGAGTCCCTACTCCCCTTCACCTTGGGCCCTTTCAGCTACTCTGTCTGGCAAGATTTCTGTCTGTGAACTAAAAGTTGTATGCATTGTGGCTGGAGCCCATCATGTCAGCAGAGAAGCACAAAAGGCCAAAAGACGGCCCTGACTTGTGATTGGAGGTGGTGCTGTATGAGGTTTGTGAAGATATGGACAGAGGCCATTATAGACGGCTGTTGATAGTACATGCGAGAATGACCTGGTCCCCGAGAGTGTCCTGTCACACTGACCTACAATAGAAGGAAATGACTAACGTTTACTGCGGACGTTAGCTTTGGTGGCTGCAGTCCTTCCTTGAGTGTAGATTGGATTAAGTACGGTCTAGGTTGTTGAGATGTTGCAGGCGTGTGACTCTGACCGTTTAATGTTAGAACCTGTGTCCACTTTGAGTAAAAGGAACATACAGAATGTCAGCTTCACATAGTTCAGTTAATTGTAGCCAGCACATTTTAAACTGAGCCTCATTTCTCCAGAGAGTTCTACAGTTTGTAATTTCTCTGTAAACTACCTTGATGTCAGTAAACATATGTGCCAGGTTTGGGCTTTTAGAATCAAATAGTTCCTTTTCCTTAGCTCTCTTTTTTTCAGTTTTCTAAAATAATATTTTTTATTGATTACTTGGGAATTTCACACTTTTGCTTGTATTCTAGGTTTGATATTATTGGACTTTCACCAGATTCCCAGGAGGATGAATCTGGAATTAAGCAGGCGGCAGAAACTGGTGAGTACCAAAAATGTTTATAAAGGCAGAAAACTCCTAAGTATTTTAGTAGATTCAGTAGTTACATTTTGATTAAATGTTTGATTAAGTGTGACCTAGTTATGTGTTTTCAGAACCAATCCCTCTATCCCTTCCCTTTACTGCCTGCCTTCCCTTTTCTTCCCTTTGCCATGCTGGGGGCTCACCTAGGGTCTCATAAATACTCTCCAGGCATTCTACCATCGAGCTACGTCCCCAGCCCACTGTCTCCATTCTGATTACTCTCTCCTTTGCCACCACTTTCTACATTCTCTCTCCGCTCCTCCTGGTTTTTCTCTATAGCCTTGGCTGTCGTGGAACTCAGAAATCCACCTGCCCCTGCCTCCTGAGTGCAGGGATTAAAGCATGTGGCACCACCACTAGGTCTAGGTCCACTTTCTCTATCTACAGTCTTTGGTGGTCATCCACCTTGAGCTCTGCTGTGTAGAGACTTTGTTTTGATGGGCGTGGCAAAGCTGAGTATGTTGGTGCCCATCTATAAATCTCAACTTGTGGAACGCGGAGGCACGATTGTTGTAAGAGACAAGCCAACCTAGATTGCACAGCAAACTCACGTTTCAAAACAAAAGTACATAGGCAACGGACAAAATAGAACTTTGTTTAACAGTTGTATGTAGTCATTAAAGAGGCTTGAAGTAATGATGACCTAAGAATGTAACACTGTAAAGGTACAGTTAAAGTGACAGTTGGTATTAGTGAAGTGGTGATGGCACCGATTAGTCACGGAGCTCCTCACCAGCTGGACATTTCCTATAACTGAGAGACGCAGTTCTTAAGAGCTACACAGCAGCAGCCTTTTCTTATGCTTAGATGCATGTGGGGGTTAGAGCAGCCTTGGTGTTTCATACAGTGCAGTGCCCTGAAATGACTTAGAATATATGCCGACTGCTGTTTGTGGGCCGCATTAGGAACCAGCCCAGCTGAGAATTGGGAACCACAGAATCTTGGAGCTGCGTACATGAGCTGCTCTTTCTACTTTTATATTTATTCAAAGTTTTCCAAAATAGATTAGAAAAACCCCGAATCCAGAAAAATTCTTTTATTCTATTAAAAAAATGTTTAAAATCTGAAATAGAGGACATACAGTGAACTCGCATGAGCTGTTTGGGGTATGAAGCCATGATCAGGGACGTTTTAGATATCGGATGAATATTAACGCTAGAATCCTAGAGCTAAGGTTATGTTAGTGAGTGCAGCCTGAGGAGATTAAAGAGCTGTCCTGCTGAGGTAAGCCCTGCTTTAGTGAGTCTCTCATACCACTAGAGGTGGTCAGGGGTTTCCTCGCAAACACTAAGAGAATGACGGTCAAGGACTCAGCTAGGCAGACAGGGAGAGAGAGAATACGCTACTACAGAAAGAACAGTCACGGTTGCCATTTGACTTACAGGGAAAAGTAAGGTGGTTTTTAGAAACATGACTAGTGATTTTACACACTATAAATTTATAAGCTGCATAACCTTTAAATGTATACGATTTTAAAATGACAAGTTTTACCTAATTTCCATTTAGTTTATTGAAGAGAGAAGTAGAAATGCGCATGAGAATCAACCATAACAGGACATAGATCTCTCTGTGAAGAGAAACTATATGACACGAAGCTATTACAGTGTTGAGCTGTGCGGCACCGTAGTCTGAGGAGTCCAATCATGAAACTGCCTGCCACTTCGTATTTGTACTCATTTGTCTTTAAGATGCTTTGCCTTTGTTACTTATTTTCAAATAGTCATCTTTGTGTACTTAGAAAGTGTGTGTGATACTTTTCTTTTAGTAAAAGCCTTGATAGATCAAGAAGTGAAGAATGGCATTCCTTCTAACAGAATTATTTTGGGAGGATTTTCTCAGGTAAGTCAGATTGGCATGTTCATACCATCAGCATATTTACTGACAGGAATGCAACCTCAATTCCATTTCTCTGGAAGAGTTCCTTATTTGGAACTGTTACAGAACCTTAGCTCCCTTGCATTAAGCTCATTAACTGAATTAAGTTGGGTTGAACTGGAAATAACTTCTGCCCAACACACTTCTATTCATTCATTCATTCATTCATTCATTCATTCATTCATTCTTGCCTTTCCTAGTTTCTTATCACAGTTGCCTTTGTCTTTTAGATTGCTTTCAAAATTGATTCATTAAATAATTGATTGGGGCCTAGAATGTACTTTGGGGTGTTTTGGTTTTGTTGTTGTTTCATGTTTTTGGTGTTGAGACTGGGTTTCACTATGTAGCCCTGACTATAATGTCCTTTATAATCACAATACACTGCGCTCAGACTTTTGTCAGTGAACGAGGACTGTAGGAGAAGAAGTGTAAGTGCCTAGGTTCCTACTGTAGATTCTTCCTGGTTTGTTTTGTGAGGCTAGTGCTTGCTCTAGGTCCTAGCCCAAGCTGAACAAAAAGCTCTGTATCCACACCTCGAAGTTAGGTGTTTACTCTCCAGTTTTCATGTAGCTCCTGGTCTCAGAATGCTCTAGTTCCTTATCGCCTCAATAACTTGCTATGAGAAATGTCAAAATTCTGGAATCATTTGTGACAGTAAAACTCAGTAGAACGTAATAATTACAGTAATAAGGTTAGTATTTTAAGAAGGTGTTATTGATTGAGAGAACTTGCTCTTCCAGAGAACCCAGGTTCAATTCTCAGCACCTACATGGCAACTTACAACTTTCTATAACTCCAGCTCCAGGGGATCTGACATACATAAAACACCAATGCACAAAGCATGAAAATAAATTGCTTTAAAACATAATTTATAAAAACGTGTTATTGGGGGCTGGAGAGATGGCTCAGTGGTTAAGAGCACTGACTGCTCTTCCAGAGGTCCTGAGTTCAAATCCCAGCAACCACATGGTGGCTCACAACCATCTGTAATGAGATCTGATGCCCTCTTCTGGTGTGTCTGAAGACAGCTACAGTGTACTCATGTGCATAAAATAAATAAATCTTAAAAAAAAAAAAAACGTGTTATTGAGGGCTGGAGAGATGGCTCAGCGGTTAAGAGCACCCGACTGCTCTTCCAGAGGTCATGAGTTCAATTCCCAGCAACCACATGGTGGCTCACAACCATCTGTAAAGAGATCTGATGCCCTCTTCTGGTGTGTCTGAAGACAGCTACAGTGTACTCATATATAATAAATAAATAAATCTTTAAAAAAAAAAAACGTGTTATTGATAGATGTTTTTGTCTAGCTATACAATATACGTCCACACACATGATAAGGTCAAAAAGTAATGCTTTATTTAAAGTATAATATACACAAAGTTATGTCATTTGATACCGATCACAGCCTACAGAAATTAATTCCTAGGCTGGGGAGATGGTCAGGCAGTAAAGTGCTTTCCATGCAACCACAAGGTGGGGCGTTTGTGATAGCAAACCTCCATAGCCCCAGTGCTAGGGAAGTGATGACAAGCTACCCGACACCCCTCCTCACCCCCACCCCGCCCCGCCCCCAAGCCTCTGAGCATGACCCATGCGAGCCTCAGAAAGTAAGGTGGAATGCAACTGTGGAAGAGACCTGACTTCAACCTCTGGTCTTCTCACTAACACCCTGTACACCTAAGGAACCCAGTTCTGAAAGCCTTCAGCAAGAAGTCAGTTGATCATTATATCAAGGAAATGGAAAATAAAACTACAAGTCAGGAAACAGGGTCTGTTTGGAAAACAGTCAGGACTTCTCATCTTCATTTTTCTGTTTCTCTGTTTGCTTTCTACCAACCACTGGCATATAAGCTGTACAGCTCTAGGCTTACCTGCTGCGTTTCCAGCCATGCAGGGGCGGCCCAGGAGTAAGTGAATCCCAGTTTCCACAGATGTCCTGAGAGAAAGAACATCACTGCTGGGGTCAGAAAGTCTCCCATAGCTCCATGTTGGGGAGCAAGTTGGGGGCCTGGTCAGGGTAGTGGCATCTAGATGGATGACAGAATTATAGTTCCCAACACGGTGTATTGTAAGTTATGTGAGTGAATCCTAAGGAGTCTGGTACACACCATCTGTATTATTTTAATTCTTGTTTTGGGGAAATAATTTAAAATTAGATTTTGAGTTTATATCTAAGAGAGGAATATGAAAACTATAAATTCAAACCATTTTTTAGCCAATCTGTATGTGAAAATCTGCATTGTTATGTTTTCTTGGAGATAAGGTTCATACATTTTGAATATATACTTCATTCTTACCCGGTTTGATTTAGCATTGCTCACACAGTATCTTTTCCATGGACATTGCTAATAAGAATTCTCTAACATGCTCTTGGCAGAACTGCTCCGGTTAACTCCCTGCTTCTGTTCCAGGGAGGCGCCTTATCTTTATACACTGCTCTCACCACACAGCAGAAACTGGCTGGTGTCACTGCACTCAGTTGCTGGCTTCCACTTCGGGCTTCGTTTTCACAGGTAGCCTGCATGGTGTGCATAAATAAGATTACAGAGCTAGGAGTTTGCAGATGTTTAGGAGCAAGTCATCTTTTTTATTTTAATAATGAGCTTTTTATGTTTTAAGAAGTTTTAGGATTATAGAAAATTGAGTGAGAAATAAAATTCTCATATTCCTTGTTTGCACTCCATACACAGCCTCCCCTCAGGTAGACGTGTCACACTACAGTGGTCCCTTTCTTCAGTTGGTGAGCCAACCCGGAGTTCATGGCTTACATCAGGCATTGTATTTTAAGATATTTCTGTAGACCTTTGTGATGTATTACTACACTTGATCTGTATGTCCTTTCTGTGACTTAGAGTAGAATAAGCTTATTATCCTGTCTTACATTTAATTATTTGATACATTCTAAGATGCATTCTAAGAACACACATTCTAGTTTATATTTTAAATATTTAATATAGCATTTGGCAGCAGAATTTTACTTTTTTGTCACTTCTGGGGATTAACATTGTTGGTCAGGTACATCACTGCTGTGTTCCAGTCGCCATCGTTTGCTCTTGAGGCAGTATAGCCCAGGTTGACCATAAATCTGTGACCCCTTAGCCCAGCTCCCAAGTGCTGGGATTGCAGATGTGCCAATATGTGCCACAGCCACATTCAGTGCTAACCCAGAGTTTAGTCTTTTTGCCATGTGGTAGCTTTTCAGTGTGCATACATATAGATTGTTATTATAGTACATGCAATGTGATCCCATATGCCACGTTTAAAGATGTCAGGGGGTACAGTAATAGAGGGGGGCTCTACTTGGCCAAGATGTTTGATGGAGTTATGAGTAATAGCACATGCACTCATATCTATAGTTTTTAAGACTCTGCCACGGCGCTTTATGTACTTGATACCTAACAATGCTTTTGTGTTTGTTTTCCAGGGGCCTATCAGTAGTGCTAATCGAGATATTTCTGTTCTCCAGTGTCATGGAGACTGTGACCCTTTAGTTCCCCTAATGTTTGGTTCTCTTACTGTTGAAAGACTAAAAGGATTGGTAAATCCAGCCAATGTAACCTTCAAAGTCTATGAAGGCATGATGCACAGCTCATGTCAGCAGGTAGGTGTCTCTGGAAGCAGTCAGTGGAGCCACTATTTTAATTTTTTCCATGTTATATTTCCAAGATGTTGGATGTTGGTGATTTAAAGGAGTTAATGAATTCTTGTTGAATCAGATTAACAGATTTTTTAATATCTTATTGAATTAAATTTTAAAAACCTTATCACCTTTTACAAATGAGCGTTGAACATAATCCAATGACCATTTACTTATTTATCTTAAATTTTTTGGTTTTTCAAGACAAATTTTTCGATACAGCCTCGGCTGTCCTGAACTCACTTTGTAGACAGCCTAGATCCACCTGTCTCTGCCTCTGAAGTGCTGGGATCAAAGGTGTGAGCCACCATACCTAGCCCTCCAGAAACCCAATTTATAAATATGCCTTCTTATTTAGTAAAATTTAAGTTATCCTAATTAAAGTTTAATAAAAGAAAATATACATAACCAAACAGCTACTGACAGAATAGATTGGGGTGTGTGTTATTGTATTTGTAGGTTGCTCTTTTAGACTACCCTAAAAAACTTGAAAAGAGTGAAATAAAACTTATCTTAGAAGGCACTGAGACCGTGATGTGAGATGGCTAGACTGTGTGGGGAGGCAGGATGTCCATACCAAGTGTGCAGGCAAAGGAACTAGGTGGCTGACAGGCAAATACAACTGTCACTTGGTAGAGTGGGCCTGCTGGGACAGAGGGTTCCATGCACTTTGTGCTTCCTGTGATGTTGTCTTAGTTATGAGTTTATGACCAAACTTCACGGCCAAGGTAACTCTTGCACGGACAACATGTAACTGGTGCTGGCTCGCAGGTTCAGGGTTCAGTCCACCATCTTCAAGGCAGGAGCATGGCAGCATCTAGGCAGACAGTGCAGGCAGAGCTGAGAGTTCTACATGGTGTAGGATGTCATACAGGTGAAGGCAGGTACAAGATAGAATGAGGCTGTCATTGGACGAGAAGGAAGGATGGGCAGGAGAGAAGTTTTAGAGGGGAGGAGACTGGAGGAGGCAGAAGAAGCAGCAGGGAGAACATGGAGGCTGATGTTAAGATTCCTCTCTGCACCTTTACAGGTTGTTATGAATGTTCTTAAGGATGGGTGTGTACAGGGCTTTGTGTGTCTGGGTGAGCAAATTACGTATTATCAATTGAATCAGAACTTATTGTGCTGTGTGTTCTTTCATGTGGCGATTTAATTGAATTCAAGACAGTGTGTGGTGGCTGGAGACGTGTATGTCTGGCATGGCAGCCTGCCTTGGGAACTAGATGGGTAGGGAGATTGTTGCCAGGCTCAGAAAGAAGCCATGGCAGTGAGATATGGGATGGAGCAGAGCGGGTGAGAGGCTTTGCTGGCTGAGATGAAGATGCCTAGCAGTTATCCTGCAGCACTACAGTGCCAGACCTAGTGCGGTGTAAAAGAGAACATCTTTTTTTTTTTTTTTTTTTTTTTTTTTTAATAATTTTACAGCAACAACATGTTGTTCCGAAGGCAAAGAAAAGACTGTCTTCCAGGCAGTAGGATGAGGTTCTTAAAGCAGATACCCACAAGAGATGAGCTTCCTCTAATAAGGCCATTCCTCCTAATAGTGCCAGTCCCTGGGCCAAGCATATTCAAACCACCTCAGATGTACACACAGCACGATGGCACAGCTGTAATCTCAACACTTGAAAGGTGGAAGCAGGTCAGAAGTTCAAAATTACTCTGGCCAGCCTGGGGTAGGGTGTGGGGAGGACAGGCGTGGGAGAGAGAGAAAGGAGAGGGTAGATCATAAAGGGAGTAAGGATTCATCTCCTACAGAAATGTACATGGTGTGCAGAGGAAGGACATGTTCTCTAGGTAGCAGTAAGCTATTTTCAATTGAAGCAAGATGTCTAGATTCTGAACCAGGGGAGGCAGAATCCAGTAGTATATTCAGGTTAATTCTATGGATAGGACAGGAGGTAGCAAAGGGGCTAAGGGTTTGTAGTTCACTTGATTACCAAATATGCCACCATAAAGTAGGTGTAAGGACCAGTTCACTGCAACGAGGAGGAGGGGAGGCCGAAATTAATGAAAGGGAATGAGGGCACACACAGTATATGTAGATCTCTTTTTAAAAGTTTTGTTGAGGAGAAGGATTGTGGGAAGGGGTGACTGGGAAGGGGCAGTGAGCAGGATATAAAGTAATAAAATAAAATTACAAAAGAAAAAATTTCAAAGCATTTAACTTTAAAAAAAAAAAGTTTGTTGAAATAATGTTGCACACTTCTGCAATCCCAGCACTTAGGAGGCTGGGACAGAAAGACTTTGCTTTTAAGACCAGATTGAACTGGTTGTAACTCTAGACCACCTTAACAAAGACTCTGTCTTAGAGAAGATAACACATTTTAAATAGGAAGAATGATTGGGAGTCTTCTTTTCTTTTTTAATGAAATGGGAGAAAGACATCGTGAGTAGGAAGTGATAAAGATCAGGGGATATCTTAGCTCGTATGTCATCTGGGACCATAGCTGGATTCTGCTACCTTAAAAGAGGAGAACATTCTGAGTTGAGATAGAAAAGGATTGGACAAGTATTATAAGGAGTTGTCAAGATGGGGCAGAGTTATTGGGAGCTTACGTTACATGCTTTTTGTCTTCAGGATGAAGTAGAAGATATAATTACTTAGATGAGAAAGACCTGGATGGATTTAGGGTACTTGTAATGGCCTAGAATAAAATTTGATTGATGGCTAATCTCTGGGTTATAGTCCACTGTTGTACAATCTCCAAGTAAGGTTAAATCACTTGCTTTAGGCACAAAGGAAGTGGATAATAATATGACGTACCCCAAAAGGCCAGTGTGCCTTGGATCCTACAGAGCCCTCCATCCCCACTCTACCATGAAAGGAGGAACTGTTGAATAAGGAAGAGTAGGGAGACTCGGGAATGCCTGAAGACCCTGAGTACCGTGCACGTAAATGCGTGCCTATGCTGGCTCTGGAGGACGTTGAGCTGAATGAACAGAGTGGAAGGATGAGGTTGGAATATTATAGGAAACTGTTAGGTAGGGCTTCAGAGTGCAGTTCACTGCATGGCTAGCTTGTTGGCCAGTGAAGGCCAGAGACTTAGGAAAGGGGGAAATGGATTAAGACCTAGGAGGCTGGGCTAGAGAGATGGCTCAGCCATTAAAGGCTAGGCTCACAACCAAAAATATAAGACCTAGGAGGCTTCCAGGAGAAAGTGACCTTCATCTTTTCCAAGGTCTGCCTTACATACTTTGTTTCAGATGTGTAGCTGTATGTAATTCTTCATGAGAGGCATACATTGCAAAAAAGATGAGCTATGCATCATTTCATTTTAATGAGGAAAGCAGAAAGCGAAGCTCTTTCGCAGGTGCTCAGTTGTCAGTAAGTAGACATCACTGAACGCTCTCTGGATAGGGAGCAGCATTCTGACCCTCCTGAATCCCCAGTGTTTTATTTATGCATCAGAAAACAGACTTTGCACAGAACTAGATCCTAAGAAATGTTAAGAGATTTCTATTGGTGCCTCGACTTTCTTACATTTCCTTTGACTGTAGCAGTAAAACATCCTCACCACATGGATTTTATTAGTGTCATTCTTGGAAATGTAGTTTCTCAGCTGTTAATAAATCATTTTTTCCAAACAGGAAATGATGGATGTCAAGTACTTCATTGATAAGCTCCTACCTCCAATTGATTGATGTCACTAAGAGGCCTTGAGTAGACGTTCACCAGCATCACAGTAGTGGAGTATAAACCTTTCCCCATGACTGATCATAAAACTGCTAATGTTTGCAGTGTTAAAATGTTTTGCAAATACATACCAATGAGACAGACTAAATGATGTCTCCCTCATGGGAAATGTATGATCCTTTTACGTTTCTATGCATATATTTGTATAATACAATTCAGAATATACTAGTATTACAGTAGGTAAGTGAAGCAACTAGCTTCTTTGTCTCAAATTAATTCAGCAAAATAAGATAACACAAGCAGAGTTTTATTACATCATTTCAATTACTAGTATGCTCTCTGAAAGTTTGTTCAGGTCTAAACAAGCTGTTAAGATGTAAGTGACTTCTTAATTCTGTGAGTTAGACTATAGTTTTACTCCACAAGTGTTGAGTCATCACGCAGTGTCTGTGTTTCTGTTTGTATTCACACATACGTGACTGGGATACCTAAGATGGTATTACATCATCCCTGACCATAGGGATCGTGCTCTTAAGTGTCAAAAGTAATACTGCTCTCTGCAATTAATCGCCCTGCTACTGGGGGACCAGGCTTCCCCCCTTCGATGTAACTTTTCTCCTTTCAAGAAGAAAAAGGTAGATTCTTTTTTGGTTTCCATAGAAAAGTAATATTGCCTCCCTGTCATAAAGAAATATCTGTCATTATATATTATTTTGACATTCTGAAACACAGACATACAGTATTTCCAATATAGGTAATATGAAAAGAAACCACACATTACTTAAGCGTACATATTTCAAATAACAATCTTCAGACCAGAATCTTCAGTGCTGGTCATTAATTCTGTGGTTTTATTTTTCTATAAAAACTTAAAGGGTAAATAATATCTTGGCGTGTTTAGAAATACTTGTGACTGGTTTTAGAATATAATTTCTTAAACATAGCAGAGTTTAAGTTTACATTTTCTGTACATGTTATGCTTAAAACCAAATACTGTTCAAGATGAGCAGTCAAACTTGTTTTATTTTCATCTGGGTAACATGCTAATTTGAAATTTTCATCTTCAGTAAAGGAGCTTTTGATAATCAGTCTCCTGTGCAAATATTAAAATAACAATCATTTGATTTTAAATCATCAACATGTTCAAAATACTGCTGAAAATTATTTAATTTATGGATAATAAGGACTGGTTAGAACCCACATATATAAACCCATATTTATAACTGTTTCCACACAGTTGAGTATGTTACAAAAATTATGGTTATTTCTGAACAGTTTCTTTTCCTGCTGTTTTTCAACCGACCAAGAAGAAGGAAGCATCTTTGTAAGCAGGAGCTAACTGATGTGGGGTCATTTGGTGTGTCCGAGATAGAGTGTTAACAATGAAGCCGATTGTTTATGTCTAGATTTAAAACAATTTCAAACAATCATTTACTATTTTGCTTTACTTTGAAGAGCATACATTTACTTCAGTTATTGTATCTGTAAAAATTTATTTGGGGTAAGAAATATTCCGTTGAATTTGTGTGCTGTAATGTGGGAAAATGTCATGTTTTTCACAGTTTCTATCAATGTGAAATAAAATTTAATTTTGGCTTTATCAATTGTTTTATATAGTACTATTTCTTTTCTTTCTTTCTTTTTTTTTTTTTTAAGATAGGATCTTACTACATACCCCTGCTGGCCTGGAACTTGCCTAAATAAACTCTTCTAAATTGCTTTTGGTCATGGTGATGTATCACAGCAACAGAAAAATAACTAATCATGCTGACCCACCACTCACACATTCACCTGCCTCTGCCTCCCAGTGCTGGGATTACAGATGTGTGCCACTGTGTTTCGATATACATTTAACCCCTAGAATAGTCAGCCAAAATAAGCCCCTCTTTATGTTTATACGTTGATGTTGGCTACTGTCGTATCACAGCAACAAAAAAAACAACTAATGCCATCGAAGATGTGTAGCAAAAATACTGTCATTTCTAGCATCCAGTCTTGCAGATTTACCTTGCAAAGTAGCACCACATTTCCTGTGGTTTTTATTTCTGAGTTAAGGTAAGGTCTTGTAATATACTTCTGGCTGTCCTGGAACTCACAGCAGTCCTCCTGCCTCAGCTTCCACAATACTTACAGGTGTGGGCCACCATACCCAGCTTACGTTATATTTTCTAATTACTTGCTCATGCAATGCTGAAGATTAAACCCAGGTACTTATGTATGCACTAGGAAAACAGTCCGCTGAATAACATCCCTAACTTCAGGTATTGATAAGTATTTCATCAACCGTATTTTTGAAAAATACATTCCATGCTTAATTAATTGTAGTCATAAACAGCAGAATTTTGCCAGCTTTTGCAGTAGGTCTTAAATTACTTTTTGGAAAGAAATGTATGTGACCCTTGCCACACTCCTAATAAAAACATTTCAGTTTTGTAAAGATACCTAAAAACTGAACAAGGAAAAAGTGCGGAGGTAAGCTGTGCCTGGGACTAGAACTGTTGGCACTCAGATTAATTCGCCTAACTCTATGGTGTTTACCATCGTTCTCTGTACACACACCCCCAGCCCCAATGGGGTAATATGTTTTAAACAAAGGTATAGTTCATATAATGAAACACCTTTAAAATGCTGAGTCAGATTATGATGCAAATCATTACACCGTGCAGAAATTGTGATCTCCAGAGCCTTAGAGGTTTAATGAAACAGATCATGTGGCACATTTAACTTCGGGCAGATGAGGAAAGATGCAGAAATATCCACCACTACAAAGTCATGATCCTCTGGAGGTTCTACATAAGGTGAACTAGTAAAATGACCTTGCTTTCAACAACAACAAATAAAGGACCACTGGTCTCTTTTACACTGAATTGTAAAAGGGGAGAAATTGTCCTTCTGAAATTCTTTAACAAGAAACTTGTTTTCACATGCATGTTGGTCTTAAATTTATAATATGTATTATAAATCTGATATATATGTAATGTATATATATGTAATACATATAGGCAATGCATAAACTTATAAATTAAAATCAGGGCACTCGGGCATGTGGAAGAGGTAGACATTTAAAAATGCTTTGTGGAGAGTTCCATATGTTTAGCCCTATTACAAGTGAGCACCCTCAAACCATATAGAACTTGCCGTGAGGGAGTGCCCATGACGAAAGTATATGGTGATGAGATACCAAGAACTGAAGAAATAGACTCTGGGGTTAGTGTCTGAGAATATTAAAGACAGCAGGGAGAAACAGCATTAAAATGCAGATTTGGAGGGAGTGGGGATGTGGTGAAAATCAGCCACTCCAGTGAAAGATCTCTGTGGAAAAGTAGCAAAAACACCTGAAAGACTCAAATGTCAAAAGGGGGCCAGATAGACAGAATGCCATAGAATGGACTGAAGTACAAAAGTGGTTTTCAGAAAAGAATGAACAGGCATTGTCTTAGTTTGGGACTGATTCAGGGTATGTTCAAATAGTGACTCTTTAAAATATGCACAATGTGTGGTGTAGAGACAGCTCAGTTAAGAGTACTTGGTATTCCAGAAGACCCAAGTTCAAATCCCAGGACTCCATGTCTGGCAGCTCACAATTCCTTGTAACTCCAGCTTCTGGGGAGCCAACACCCTTCACTGGCTCCCACGTGCACATTTTAATTCAGACATTTTTGTTAGGTTTACCACTTTAGAGATTATATACTAGCAATTAGTTTGTAGGAATAAAAATTAAATCATCATTCACAGTTTCTTACAAACAAATAAATATAAATCACAGGATTTGGAGGTCAAAAACTTCTACAAAGTAACAGCAGCAGACATGAACATCTAACGTGGAGTTTGTGGATCAGGCTGTGGATGGGATGAGGTTCATATATTAGAATTCAACTCCTCTCGGTTTCCTGTTGCTGAAATAGTTTGACTGTTTCAAATCGCGGTTCTAAGCTGCAGTCCACTCGTTAGTGTGGAAGGCACAACAGATTTAAAGGGAGCTGGTCACATTGCGTTCAGTGCTCAATAGCTGTTCTGCTTTATGCAGTTCCAAATCCCCCTGCCTGGGGAGTAGTATTGGGGTTTTGCCCAGAGGCTAGTCTGGCTGATTATCCTTATTTCTGTCAGGTTAACAACCATCACAAAAATAGAATGATGTTTGGAGGGAGGACTTTTGTGACATGCTCAGGATTAGCCATTAGGCCGAGAACCGTATGTTGCAATCACAGTGACTGTATAGGAGGTAGAAAATAGCCACACATTCCTCCTACCTCTTGATAGACAATGTCCTGCACCATCTTGGTAATCCCAACCAAAGAAGGTGTCACCACATGGACCTTTGCCAATATAATGTCATCCTGTATTTTACTTTCAAAAAAAAAAAAAAAACCCCAAAAAACTGATTAGCAGATATTGGAAGATTTTGCATAGTAAATGGCTTCTCTCTCCCCACATAGGTGCACAAATTTATTGCAGTTCCTAAATAGTCCCAATGAATTGTTAGACACAGGTACTTTAAAGTTTATATAAAAGACAAGAGAACTGAGCCTGGCTGAAACAATGCTGTGAAAGTGAAGTGTGGCATCTTAGAAATGACTAAATAGTGCCAGAAATTCATATTGACAGAGATAAGCATTCGCATGAATGGGACAAAATAATGCCGACAGTTACAAAGGCACAAGGGGTTGAGCAAAATGGATAGCCATTGACAGAGCATTTCCCTCTAAACCTTAACCTTGGACAAAAGTGAAAAAGTCAGCTCTTTCAACAAGCCTATCCAGGAGAAAAAGCCAAGCAAGTGTGGGGTGTTGGCACACATTTAATCCAAAGAGCTGGGTGGATTTCTGTGAGTTCAAGTCCCTGTCTTCCAAAACATGTTTGCAGACTATTGATAACCAATCATATACATTATGTAAATGGCTTTTTAAACATTAAAAAAAATCTAATTTTTAAAAACCTTTCGCTGAGCTACATAAATGGTTAAGATTGATTGATATTACAGACCATAAAGCAATCGTAAGAACCACAGAAAGACTGGCATACCTATTAGATCTTCTTAAGTAAAATGATAGTAATGGCGCTAGTGACATTGCTCAATAGCTAAGTACATTGGCTGCAAGTCTGATGAGCTCAGTTCAATCCCTGGCACCACATGCCGGAAGAAAAGAACCAAACGTTAAGAAATAAAGTTGTCTGTTGTGCATGTGAATATATGTACATATATACAGGAATAAATGAAAATGTAAAAATAATAATGCCAATTATGATACATATGTAGAGAAATTGGATGTCTACTACAGTGCTGGTGAGAATGTCAAATGGCATAGTTGTTTCAAAAAAGTTTGGCTATGTAGCAGAACCCAATTAATCTACTCAGTTGATCCCTCTGGTGGCTACCTGCCCCAGTGTTCTGGGTTCCCGAATGAAAGACACACAGAACACAGCCTTTATATTTTAATAAGCCTAAAACCGCTCGATGGCTGGGCCACTTCCTAACCTCCACATGGTTAATCCACCTCCCTCTAATATTCTCAAGTCATTACTTAATAAAATCTATTATTCCATCATTGCTGCCCCAGACCTAGTCAGGCAGACCTAGCCTACATGGCAGCTAAGCTCTCTGACCTGCACCTTCTCAGGCACGGTGTGTCTCCTTTCCTCCACCTTACCCTAGCATGGTGGCTCTCATTCCTCCTCCTCCATGTCTGTCCCCAGCCTGAGAATCCTACCCACCTCTGCCCTACCCAGCCATTGGCTGTCTGCATATTTATTTACCAGTCAGAACCCGTTTAGGGGCAGGGTCTCTCAGTGTCTTACCTGTGGGACACTGCAAAAAGTTTTCTGGAAGAACATACTTAGCAGGAGACTACAAGCAGTTACACTTAAGCTGTTAGAAGGAAATGTTAAAGATGAGATAGGCAAGAAGTAAGATTAGAGGAGGAACAAAGTCAAACAAGCCAAAGAGGGTTTTTTGAACAGCTTTTCTACTAAGGAAAATAAAGGCTTACTTTCTTAGGTTCCTACTGCTGTGCTGAAACACATGACCAACAGCAGGAAAGGTTCAGCTTACACCACCCGGTAATAGTCTATCACAGAGCAGTCAGGGCAGGAATTCAGAGAGACCTGGAGGCAGGAACTGTCGCAGAGGCCACGAAGGAGTGCAGCTCCTCATGCGTTGCTCAGCCTGCTTTGTTTTAGAACCCAGGACCACCTGAGGATGGCACTACCTACAGTGAGCTTGGCCTCTCCCCATCAATCATTAAGAAAATGCCCCACAGGCTTTGCCCACAGCCCAATTGTGTAAGGACCATTTTCCTAATTGAACCTGACTCAGATGACTTAGCTTGTATCAAGTTGTCAAAAACTACCTGGCATCCTTACTGAAATAATTTTTTGCTTGTTTTTGTTTTTTTAAGATTTATTTATTTCATGTATGTGGGCACACTCTCACTGTCTTCAGACACACCAGAAGAGGGCATCGGATCCCATTACAGATGGTTGTGAACCACCACGTGGTTGCTGGGAATTGAACTCAGGACCTCTGGAAGAGCAGTCAGTGCTCTTAACCACTGAGCTATCTCTCCAGCCTGAAATAATTTCTAGAATACTATGAACAACTCTATGTAAAAATAGTAGGCTGTGGATAGAATAGAATGTATGAAGCCATGAGTCCAGTCCTCAGTGCTGCAAAAATCCTAGATAACATAGATAAACATGAACAAAATGTCTATAAATATACAAATTGCCCAGACTGGCTCCAAGAAGATAGAAAAAAAATGAGTTTGGATCCATTAAGAGACAGGATGGGGGTGGAGGAAGAAAAGAGGGGGGAAGAGAAAAAAAAAAACAGAAAAGCCCAAGATCAGATGGTTTACCCTACCAGACCTGAGCCCCTGAGCTTAATTAAACCCCTTGCCTGGTCTCCTGAGCTCTCATTACTTACTTGCTTCATGGTCAGTTTTCCCCCTAAATCACTGCAAAATACAACCAAAACAAACACTTGAAAAGGGCAGCCATTTGCAGTCAGCTGACATGAGACTTAGCAGTGATTGGGTGTTATTTTTAGAACTTGGTAAATATGTGTCTGCTATTCCTACATAGGGAACTTGGTATTACAGACATTTGCATCATTCCCACTATAGTGGAAACTCAGTCTGGGATTAAAGAACTGATTGAGTTCTATCAGCTAAAGAGAAACCCACAAGGCACCATTGTTTTCGGGTGGTCTGAACTGCACTAGAGCCCGGCATAATACCAGGCTACATGTCAGAGTGGAGCCACTTCTCCCAAAGTTTTCAGCTATCAAACTGAAAACTCTTTATCTGACCTTCCCAGATTTGGAAGGGGGAGGAGGGATCAGACTTACCAAATAAGTCAGTTTCAGTTTGACTAGTAAAATTCACGATCCTCAGTCCTCACACAAACATAACATAATGCTGACTTCTTTTAAAATCATTCTCTCTGTCTTAGTTTACAAAGAAAGTAACCAACCACTCTTTTTATTTTTTTATTTTTATTTTTTACATTTCTCCTTCAGCTTTTTTCCTGCCTATATAGCAGTTCTTGTGCTTGGCCATTCTGAACATGTTTCCCACTCAGTGGAATGTTTTATTGACTCAATAAGGTGCTGCAGTCGGGCTGGAGAGATGGCTTCCGAGGTTCTGAGTTCAATTGTCAGCAATCACATGGTGGCTCACAAGTATCTGTAATGAGATCTGATGCCCTCTTCTGGTGTGTCTGAAGACAGCTACAGTGTACTCTGGATATAATAACTCTTTTTTTAAAAAAAGTCCTTTATAAAAGAAATAAGGTGCTGCAGTCAACTGAGACTTTCACATTGTAATTCTGACCTTCCTACAAGAATACTTTTCACCTGTGTCAAACTGCATGAAAGAACACCCCTCATTCTATGACGGGGTTGGGGATTTAGCTCAGTGGTAGAGCGCTTGCCTAGCAAGCGTAAGGCCCTGGGTTCAGTCCCCAGCTCTGGAAAAAAAAAAAAAAAAGGAAAAAAGAAAAAAAAAGAAACAGTCTATGACACCAGTAATACCAGCTACCAAGGCCACACTGCAAGATCCCATTTTCCAACAGTAAACATTGTTTTTAATCTTAAAATACAAGCAAACCCAGTCTAAGAGCATATTTAAAATTCTAGGCTATCCAGAAAGTAAGAGTGGCTCAACATTTTAAACCAATCATGTGTATGTACCATTAATAGTGTTAGATTCATTTCGTTTTTACCAGCTATAGAGAGAAGGCAGGAAGAAGGACTTGGTTTGACCTCAGGTGGGACCATATTTATTTATTCACGTCAAGGGGGCATTTTGTCATCCGTGTGTTCAGCTGTCCAAACGGGTGAAAATGATTTAGTCTATAAGGGAAGTTGGGAAATATATAGTCCTTCATCAGGAAACTAGGAGAAATAACACCTAATCATCTCAACACCAAATTACAATAGAAACAACAAACTAGAAATAGGAAAACCACGTGTCCCAAAAAAACAGTGGACATTATATGCCACAAAGGAGAAAAAGTTTTCCAACTACAGTCAAAGACAAGGAAAAGAGAACTGTTTTTATTTGTATGGTAGAGTGTACTAAAAGTTGTAGAGCTCCAACTATACCTCTTCAGAGACTGATTGCCCAATTAGAACTGCAATACTGTGAAGGTTGGAATTCTGCATACCCTCCTAAACTTGGGCTAGTTCAAGTCCTTTGAAATAATTACTTCTCGCCCATTTCTGTGTCTAAAATCTTGTGACTAATAGATAAAAACCTCTTCGAGGGGTTGGGGATTTAGCTCAGTGGTAGAGCGCTTGCCTAGCAAGCACAAGTTTTTTCGGTCCCCAGCTCCGAAAAAAAAGAAAAGAAAAGAAAAAAAAAACTCTTTGAATTTTAGCAGACCATTAGCTTCTATCAACCCAAAAGCTTCATCTTGCTGCAACCACCTCTCTGATGTATCCACCAATCTATTTTAAACTTGCCCTGATTCATGACTTTCTCTTCTGTAGAACTATAAACTTTCATGAAACTGCTTCCACTTTGGAACCTGGAATTTGGGATAAACTAACTCTTTGTTTCCTACCATGGTCACTCAAAATGGCCCCAAAACAAGCTATATTTTGAGTGCTGGGCTTAAAGGCCTTCAGAAACACAAGGCTTTTTTTTTTTTTTTTTTTTTTTTTTTTAATGATGCTAGCTAGATGTGGTGATCAGCCTAGTGCTTGGGAGGTGGAAGCAGGAAATAAATTCAACCTCAGTGACACAATAAGCTTGGGTATTTTCACCTTGGGAGTGGACCTAGGTATTGTCTACCCACTCCTAAAGTTCCAAGGACAAAAAGTTAACTCAGGGTAACCAGTGAGTTTATAAGGCTTATTTACAGTACATAGAAGACCCTAGAGTAACCACAAGGGAAAGTCTGCACCTTCCCCATCCCCTTCCTCTAGATAATGTGGATAATGGATCCCAGCCTACAGACTATCCCTTCCCCGCGGAACCTGCGGCCATCTCCTTTTAGGGCAGAACTGCCAACTAGTTGGGGAGGGGTGGCTGAATATTCAGGTGAGGTCTGATGGTCCCCTGGGCCTACTTCTGTGGACCTTCGATAGTCAACAAGCTTTCCCACGCAGGCACAACTGAACTCACGAGAATAGTGGCTGTTCGGCTCTATGGTAGTGATGGTCAACAGAGGCCAACCACAAAGCCTGTCTCAAAAAATAACCAAATAAACCAACAAATTTAAAAGAGCTCGATACACTAGCAATGAGCAGGGTGAAGGAGCAACTGAGGAAAGACTCCATTTACAACCGCATTCTAAGGACTGCAATACTGAGTAAATTAGCCATAGTTAAACCAAACCAAACAAAATCACACTTTAAAATTGTCCAAAGGGCTGGAGAGACGGCTCAGTGGTTAAGAGGTAAAGTGCTCTTCCAGAGGTCATGAGTTCAATTCCCAGCAACCACATGGTGGCTCACAACCATCTGTAATGGGATCCGATGCCCTCTTCTGGTGTGTCTGAAGACAGTGACAGAGTACTCCTATAAATAATTTTTTTTTAATTGTCAATTGAACGTAAAGTAGCTTCAAAACAATAGAAATAACTATTTGAATGCATCAGAAGACAATATTAAAATGGCAATGGTTACTCTGCATGACTTTGGATCTGGCCATTGCTTCTGAGATTTGTCTCTGCTATGGGGTACCTGAAGAGAAAAAACCTCCCAAGAAGTCTAAATAAGTCATATGGAGTTTTTATTCACTGCCAGCGGAGCTGCCCCAGACAAAGTATTGGGGAGCAACCTCAACCTTAAGTGTGTGTCAAAGACCAGCCTTGACTTGGAGAAAGGTTCTGAGGAAGGGAAGACTGGGAACGGTGACGCAAGACTCTAAGTCAATCCGTGGGCTCTCACTGAAGATCCACATAGTGGCTTACAATTGCCTGTAACTCCAGTTCCGGGGCACCTGACACCTTCTGGCTTCTACAGGCACCAGGCATTCATACATAAATCTTTTGAAAAATCAGGCAAAATTGTGCATTTTTTGAGAAGATAAATGTATAAAATGAGGGTATGCCCTATATTGTAAAGGAGAAAGTATTGTAGGAAGAGAACAGCCAAAGCATCATGAAGAGTCAAGAGCAGGGAAAGTGGTAGATCGCTGCTGAATGGATTAGGCCATGAGAGGGGCCAGCAGGGCGAGGGAGGACCAAGCACCTAGATGGTGCATGCCGGAATGACAGTTTTAGATAGGAATCAGAAGCTGTGGGAAAGGAAGCCCATGAGCTGGAGAATTTTAGGGTAAGAGGCTAGGATGCTGGATATCCAGACTCTGTAACTGATGCTTGTGATGCTAATGGAGTTATGCTAATCAGCCCCTCAGTCATCCATTTGTCCTCAGTCTCTTTTGGACCTGATAATAAAATGATAGAAAACTTGGAAACTGTCAGTGGTCATAATGTACAGCCCTGGTGGCTCCGTAAATGTCTCATACTTGTACTTGAAATCAGTTAAACGGGGTATGGTGGTGCTTGCCCGTACTCCTAGCAGATCAGGATCTTATGGCTAACCTGGGCTACATAGAAAACTAAGGTCAGCTTAGGCTACAAAAGACTTGTTTAAAAATAAAAGTTAAAACAGTAAACTTGATGTTTCTCTTACCACAGTTAAAAATTAATCAACTTGGGGATGGGAAGATGGCTCAGTGGACTGGAGTAGTTGTTTTCCAAGCATGAGGACCAGGGCATCTGAGATGGAATTCCCAGCACAGAGTTGTGCATTCCTGTAACCACAACGCCTGGGAGTCTAGAAGATGCCAGTCAGCTTAGCTGACAACCTAAACTTCTAGTTCAGGGAGAGACCCTGTCTTAAGGCAGTGAAGTGGAGACCAGATATTTTGAACCATAAAAGCCTTAGTATAGGGAGAATCTTACTAAGTGGTAGATTTTGATTAATGGTAATTAACTTTGAAATGCTGTTATAACTGAGAATAGTATGAATCGGTAGTAAATGATTTACCTGGCACAGACCCACTTTCTCATCTGCAAATGAGAAAATGATTGTCTCCTCTTTATTACCTCACAAGGAAATTGAAGGAAAAGGACAAAGAAAGCAATGGAAAGTGAGCTGTGGGTGAAAAATGGTACTGAACTATTTCTTTTCAATAGAAACTGATTGTGTGAAGTGGAATTTACTGTTACCCAGGGAAACTACTTTATTTGCTCATTAATAACTTAAACTTAAACTCATTAATAACTTAAACTTAACCCAGGGAAATTATTTTATTTGCTCATTAATAAACTTAAAGCGTGAAAAGACACGTTAGTTAAACACCACGGCCTTCTTTCATGCTTGGTGACACATGTTTAATTAAACACAAAATGTGTTTTGGTTAAGTTTTTCATGGGAAAGAAGACATTTTAAGGTTTAAAGTCTGTAATGTTCAGTGGTTCCTGACTTATTAAAAACTTTCACACAACGTTTTACAGAAGTAAAAACAATCCCAGACACTATACTCGTAAGTTTTCTACCTTGGCTTTTTTTTTTTTTTTCTAAGGCACAATTCTCAGGGCCTTCTTTTAAGTCGGTTTTCACCCCCAGGCGATAAGGTTTGAATAGCCGAGACCAAGAATGACCCTCGGTGCTCATGCACTTGAAGCCCTCGGCTATGCCCGCCCGGCGTCCCAAAGAGCGCGGTTCCGGAGGGGTTCCCTTGGAACCGGTAGCTGTCTACCGCCTAGTGCCGGTGTCTCTCCGGCATGACAACCAGGGTAATCCGACTCTTAACTCTCCAGCAAGGAGAGTCCGGAAAGATCCGGAAGTTCCAGACTGAAGGGGCCGGGAATACATTAAGAGGACTGCGCGCGCCAGAGCGAGCGACTTTTGCTTTCCAGACTCCCGCGATCGATTGGTAGCGCCTGCGCGTTGCGCGTGGCGCTCGACTGATACTACCTAGGGGGTGGAGCGTTTGCCTCCGCCGCCGCGGGCCGGGTCTGTGAGGAAGGCCTAGGCCGTCGGCTTCGGGGCTCGTCGAGCGTCTGCGCAGCTTCTCTCGCTTCCCGTCCGCTGTGGCCGGGCGAGAGGGGCCTTCCGGAGCCATGGAGGACGAGGTGGTTCGCATTGCCAAGAAGATGGACAAAATGGTGCAGAAAAAGAACGCGGTGAGCGGGCGGGCCCCGGGCAGGCCGCGGCCGAGACCGTGACACCGGCTCACGCGGAGTCAGTCAGGGCCGGGCCGCGCGCCCTCCGGGCTTACACGTCTGTGCTGGGGACGGCCGCAGTGAGCCCAGGACTGAAGCCGTCAGCGGCTGAGAGAATGTACGGTGGCCGCCGCCGGTTACCTCAGAACGGCTTCGCTGGGTGGCGCGGTCAGTTTCAGACGGGCCATAAAGTGTGTTTATCCCAGCTCTACCTTCGACCCACTTCGTAATTACAAACAGAAAATAACGCGGTCTCTTAGCAAGTAGGCCTGGGTGCGATTTGCCGGACAGCTAGAGTTTGAAACCTCACCAGCCGGCTGCTGGTAGGTGGGTATGGTGCTGAGGTAGTGGCGGGACGGATGCTATCCTCCGGTCATTCATTGGTCTGTGTTTATGAGTCCACCGGTGTGTACCACTTTCCATCCGTTTGCTTCACACTTGACCTCCCTTAAGCCAACTTCACCTGAATTTGTTCTTCCGTACTCAGCAGATTTGCATTCTCAAAAATACCAGAGACGGTTCCCGTTCGTGAAGTAAAAGCCGTGCAGAGATGCTTACATTTGTGGAGTGCTTTACAGACCTCTGCAAAATTCTTTTGTGACTAGGACCCAGCTGTGAGTGCATGGTCTCTCGGTTTTATGAGTCCAGAAACTTAAAGTATTGTTGCTTAAATACTGTGTAGTTTTGGTTGAGCCAGGAGCTCGCTGATTGACCACTCACTGCCTGCTTAGGAATTAGTGGTAATAACAAATAACTTAAGACTTCAGACAACCCCGGTTCCTCTTTCTTCAACAGGTGCGTTGCTCAGCATCTAATTTCATGCCCCGTTAAGCTGTATGTGTGATTTTGGTCTTTTCAAATATTTCCTGTTTGTTTTCTGTTCCAGATATTAGCCTGTGTTGTTTATCTTCCTTACCGATTGAGCCATTTCATTCCTTGATGAAGGAAATGAATTCTTGTTATACGAAAGGTTGAACATTTTTTTGGATTAAATTGGGAAACTTCTCAGTCTGCCTGGAGGTTACCAGATTGCCACAGAGGAAGCTCTCGGGTGGAGATGGGGGGAATCATTAACTTGGTAACTTATTTTCCCAAATACATCAGGACAGACTTAAAGTCACTCTCAAATCTGCTTTCTTTTTTTTATTTATTTATTTATTTATTTTGTATATGAGTACACTGTAGCTGTCTTCAGACACACCAGAAGAGGGCATCGGATCCCATTACAGATGGTTGCGAGCCACCATGTGGTTGCTGGGATTTGAACTCAGGACCTCTGGAAGAGCAGTCGGTGCTCTTAACCTCTGAGCCATCTCTCTAGCCCTCAAATCTGCTTTCTTGTAGTGCAAAACTTTAACCAGTGTGAAAATTTTCCCTGAAAAAGAAAGAGAAAGCTGGTTCTTTTAATTGCTTTTTCTTTCATTTTCCTGTTCTGAAATTCAAACAGGCTGATGAAATAAAAAGATCAAAATGACACTATACATTCTAAAATTTAAAAACCTGTGTGTGTGTGTACATGACTAGGTCAGAAGACGACTCGAGGATTTCTTTGTGTAGCCCTGGCTGTCCTGGAACTTGCTCTGTAGATTAGGCTAGCTTCAATCTCAGATCTTCTGCCTCCTGAGTGTTGGCATTACAGGCATTGGCCTAGGACTGAACTCTCTTATTAAGCTTGAAATCAAGTGCCTTTACCTGTTCAGACATTTCTTGGGCACCCCTCCCCGCCAATACACACACACACACACACACACACACACACACACACACACACTTACTTTTTGAGACTGCATGTCATAATGTAGTTCAATTACAGTACTGGGGCCATAGTCATGACCATCCCCAACCCCTATTCTTTAGTTTGTTTCGGTTTGTTTTAAATATAGCATCTTGCTGTGTAGCCCAGGCTGACCTGGAACTCTTGAGATTCTCCTGACGTAAGTATCTTTATAAATGGGATTATAGGCATGAACTGTGACAGGAGCTATTTTTAAGTTATTTCAGACCATAAAAGTGAAAACTGCTTGAAGCGTGATGGTTGCCACTACTTTTTGATAAAATTTCATTTTAATAAAATTATAGTTAGGTGTCAATTAAAACCATCTACCAATTTTTGAACTAGTACTCCAAACCATGTTTTCTGCTAACTCCAGTAGTTACCAATCTTACCTTGTTTATTACTCAGATAATTTTACTAGGTTGGTAGTCCCATCCTAACTAGTTAAGAGCTCTTCAATTTTTTTTTAAAATTTACATTTCAAATGTTATTCCCTTCCCCAGTTTTCCATCAATAAGCTCCCTATCCCATTACCCTCCCCTTCTTCCATAAGGTGTCCCTCCTCCCGAACCAGCCCCCGCCCCATCGCTGCCTCCCCATCCTCACGTTCCCCTACCCTGGGGGGTCCAGTCTTGTCAGGACCAAGGGCTTCCCCTCGCTTTGGTGCCCAGTAAAGCCATCCTCTGCTACATATGCAGCTGGAGCCATGGGTCTGTTCTGTCCATGTGTAGTCTTTGGGTAGTGGTTTAGTCCCTGGAAGCTATGGTTGGTTGGCATTGTTGTTCTTATGGGGTTTCAAGCATCTTCAGCTCCTTCACTTCTTTCTCTAATTCCTCCAACAGGGACCATTCACAGTTCAATGGTTTGCTGTTAGCATTGGCCTCTGTATTTGTCACACTCTCTGGCTGAGCCTCTCAGGAGACTGCTCTATCAGGCTCCTGTCAGCATGCACTTCTTGGCTTCATCAATATTGTCTAGTTTTGGTGGCTAAATTTATATGGGCTGGATCCCCAGGTGGGGCAGGCTCTGAATGGCCATTCCTTCAGTCTCTGCTCCAGACTTTGTTTCCATATCCCCTCCTATAGATATTTTTATTCCCCCTTTTAAAAAGGACAGAAGCATCTGCACTTTGGTTTTCTTGAGCTTCATTCATGTGGTCTGTAGATTTTTATCTTGGGTAATTCAAGCTTTTGGGCTAATATCCACTTATCAGTGAGTGCATACCATGTGTGTTTTTTGTGATCAGGTTACCTCACTTAGGGTGATATTTTCTAGTTCCATTTGCCTATGAATTTTATGATGTCATTGTTTTTGATAGCAGAATAGTACTCCATTGTATAGATGTGCCACATCTTCTCTATCCATTCCTCTGGGTTCTTTCCAGCTTCTGGGTATTATAAATAAGGTTGTTATGAACAGAGTGGAGCATGTGTCTTCATTGTATGTTGGACAATCATTTGGGTATATGCCCAGGAGAGGTATAGCTGGTAGTGCAGTGTCCAGTTTTCTGAGGAACCTCCAGACTGATTTCCGGAGTGGTTGTACCAGCTTGCAATCCCACCAACAATGGAGGAGTGTTCCTCTTTCTCCACATCCTCACTAGCATCTGTTGTCACCTGACTTTTTGATCTTAGCCATTCTGACTGGTGTTAGGTAGAATCTCAGGGTTGTTTTGATTTGCATTTCCCTGATAACTAAGGATTTTGAACATTTCTTTAGGTGTTTCTCAGCCGTTCAATATTCCTTAGTTGAGAATTTTTGTTTAGCTCTGTATTCCACTTTTCAATAGGGTTATTTGGCTCTCTGGAGTCTGTCTAACAACAACAACAACAACAACAACAACAACAACAACAACAACAACAACAACAACAACTACTACTACTACTTCTTCTTCTCCTCCTCCTCCTCCTCTTCTTCCTCCTCTTCCTCTTCCTCTTCCTCCTCCTCCTCCTCCTCCTCCTCCTCCTCCTCCTCCTCCTCCTTCTTCTTCTTCTTCTTCTTCTTCTTCTTCTTCTTCTTCTTTTAATATCTTGAGTAGATGTCTGGAACTCTAGGCACATGCGCAGCTTACTACGTGCATTTTAAAGTCCAATCTGTATCATATCTTGTTAGAATTACATTCTTTTCTATGGCAGAATAGTGTTTCATTTTACTGATGCATAAATTCATCTTTTTTTTTTTTTTTTTTTGGTTCTTTTTTTCGGAGCTGGGGACCGAACCCAGGGCCTTGCGCTTCCTAGGTAAGCGCTCTACCACTGAGCTAAATCCCCAGCCCCTATAAATTCATCTTTTGTTGTACATCTGTGCTGCTTCCACTTTGGGCTATAAAACTAATGTTAGTAATCTTATATGTGTGTTGATATGTTTTCATTTGTTAGGTTTATACCTAAGAGTAGAAGTACTGGGCCATGTACTATCTATGTGTAATTTTTATTTTTAATCCTGGGGCTGGACTCTTGGGCAAGCACTGTACCTACACTCCAAACCCAACTAACCATTTGAGAAACTAATCCAAAAATAATGCAGTTCTCTTTTTCTTCCCACAAAATGGCCATTTTACATTGCCATCAGGAGTGTTTGACTGTTTCTATCTTAGCATATTCTTTTAATATCTGTTGATATGTGTCATTTAAATTACAGTTTTGTAATAAAATGCTATGGACATCTTTTTGTATTTACTGGAATGTGTATCTGTTTTGGAGGAACATCTATATAGGGCCTTTATCTCCTCCCTTCCCCTCAGCTATCTCCTGTGTCAGGTGTTTTCTGTGTTTTAATGCTTCACTGTGTACCTGACCATTTAATCTACTTACTAGCCATGTTATTCTCTTCATTATGTGAGAAGCTCAAAAAGGACAATTTTTAAAATTAGGAAACAAGAGTATGACATTAAATCTGGGTCTGGGGTAAACACAACATATGTTTTTAACCTATAAGTCTCTGGACCTCTGTTCGAATGTGGAAAAGGATGTTTGTAGCCTGCAGTTTTATGTAGATTAGGTTCCCTGTAGTTTCAAATACTTTCTTTTGTAAAAGTATTTCTGCTAACACTCCTAAAAATATAATAAAATAGTGTGATACTTGTAGTTTATTTTTCAGTCAGTACTGTGAACTAAAGGTGACTTTGGAAGTTACAGTCGATTCTTTCTTTCTCTTGCATCATTATCTATAGAAGATGCTGCAATGGACTTGATGCTAGGAGATAGATAAATGGGAAGGGAGGGATGGAATTCAGCTTCTGGTTTTGTAGTGAGTTCAGAAAGCACCACTATCAGTGCTGGGCCAGAGGAACGGAAAACACACTTGTGCTAGGTCACAAAACAATAGAGGTTTTGTTGCTTGTTTTAATTCCTGACGCAGGGTATATTGCTTGGTAGTTGAGTAATAGGTTAGCACGTGTGAGGCTCTGGATACAATTTCAACATCAAAATAAAATTCTCTGAAGTCCAAAGGGATTGCTGTTTTGTTTACTGCTATGTGCTCACACAGAATGGAACTTATTATGTCACATTAAGAATATTTGTTGAAGGGCTGGAGAGATGGCTCAGTGGTTAAGAGCACTGACTGTTCTTCCAGAGGTCCTGAGTTCAAATCCCAGCAACCACGTGGTGGCTCACAACCATCTGCAATGAGATCTAATGCCCTCTTCTGGTGTGTCTGAAGACAGCTACGGACAGTGTATTATATATATTAAATAAATAAATCTTTAAAAAAAAAAAGAATATTTGTTGAAGAGCTAGAGAGATGGCTCATTTGTTAAAAGCACTTGCTGTTCTTGGAGAGAACCTGGATTTGGTTCCCAGTGCCCACAGTGGAGGCTTATACATAACTATAACTCCAGTTCCAGAGATCAGTGCTCTCTTCGGTCTCTGCAGGCAATACACTACACATAAATATGTATAAACACTCATACACATAAAACAAAATTTCGAAGTTTTTAGCACAATACTCGGTACACAGTAGCTCTCAAAGGTAAGTTGTCACTGAATTAGTGTATATTCATATGGTTTTTGCTAGTTTCATTCAGTTCATCATAGTTTATTTTGTAAAGTACCTTGAGTGAGATACTCAACTGAACACGTTAGTTGTCAAGAGCAGTCACAGTTGTTGCATCCCATCAGTCACTCAGCATTTTCTTCCTGCCATAGCTACTCACCAGAGAGCTGAATAGAAACAAAGTCAAATTAAGGTAAATCTGTTACCTCTACTCGGGAAATAACTTATAGTGTGTATTGTATTACTGACGTGTTTTTTAAAAATCTGCTTTATATGTGACAGCTTGTATATCTTAAGAGCAAAGCTGCTTTTAAGAACTACTTATCAGTTTGATTTGTTAAGTTCTTATTGATCTTTAGAAATGGTAAGAAAGTCCATGGAGATATGGGTAGAAAAAAATGCTATCATTAATAGAGAATACAGATAGATGCACCATCTGCTAAAAGCCTTTGGACTCTTGAGAATTCCAGAATTTTTCAGATTACAAGATATTATGATACCTCATGTATTATGTGATACCCTAAAGGGATTTGGACAGCTCCTAGTAATCAGACATTATTATTTCAATAGTATTACTTAAGTGGAGTAAGTAGACCCATTAGCCGTACATCTGTTGACAGTAGCCTTTGCTGCCAAATGGATTGAAGACTTAACTTTTTTGTTTTGAAAGTTTTTGATCTGGAGGAAGGTTAGACATATGCATGTAAGGAATTAGACCTCATTCATACCAAAAAAAATTCTATAGAAATTCTTTAATATGTGTCTATTTATTTTACATATATATGTGTGATCCTAAGTCTATGTATGTGCACCACATGCATGCAGGTGCCTGTGTAAACCAGGATATTGGGTGCCCTAGAACTGGGATTGCAGGTGATTATCTGCCACATGGATACTGGAAACCAAATCAGGATTCTCTCTGCAAGAGCAGCAAGTGGTCTTAACTGTTGAGTGATCTCTCTCATCCCTAGATTTTTTTTTTATTCATATTGAACCTTAGACCAATGTTCTCTAACAGTGTTTCACAATAGTTCACTATAAATAAGACATGTATGGAATTTTAACATAAAAGGGAAATCTGTAAGCCACAAATTGTTAAAATCCTTTGTAATAACCTGCTTCTTAATTCTAGTGTTTTAAGTTTATAGTTAAATTAAAGTGTTCTATATTGATATTTCCAGAAGAGAAGTTAATGCCATTTTTTTTTTCGGAGCTGGGGATCGAACCCAGGGCCTTGTGCTTGCTAGGCAAGCGCTCTACCGCTGAGCTAAATCCCCAACCCAGTTAATGCCATTTTATTCTGGAAGGTCAAGTCAGATAATTTCAAACAATCATACCTTAAAATCTTTTTTTGGTCTTATTTTTCAAAACTAACAGTTCAAGGGGCTAGAGAGATGCCCCAGCAATTGGCTACTCTTCCAGAGGACTCAGGTTTGATTCCCATTATCCATATGAGGACTCACAACTGGCTGTAATTATAGTCCCAGGTTTTTCAACATAATCTTTTGGTCTCCAAAGGCACTGGGTATGCATGTGTAGCCAGAACACTCTTACACATTTTTAAAAAATACATTAAAAACTTTTTTAAGACATAGTATAAAAGTCCTTGCCTTTTTCTATAGCATACAATGTGAAGAGGTTTTTATTGTTCTAAAGCTATATTTTTATTGATTTGTAGGTTGCCTTGTTTTTATATTTTGAGTTTGGAAGGCAGCATGTATTACATATATAGTAGCTAGATGGCTATTTGTAGTGTACTATGTACTCACAACAGAATGTCAAAACTTTTGGAGAAGGGGCTGGTGAGATGCCCAGTGGGCTCTGAAACCCAAAGTGGGTTCAGAGAAGCAATTTTTTTTTTTTTTGGAGCTGGGGACCGAACCCAGGGCCTTGTACTTGCTAGGCAAGCGCTCTACCACTGAGCTAAATTACCCAACCCCCAGAGAAGCAATTCTTAACACTGTCCTCTGCCATCCACAAGTGCAGCATGCATGCACCCCTGCTCATCCCCACACACATGCACAGTAAGAATAATTTGCAGAGTTGGTATCATTAGCATGGAAAAAATTAGATACATTGGTAGAATACCCTTTGACCCCCCCCCCCCCCCAAGAAAGTAAATAGTAATATAAAGAGTGGAACTAATTCTCCATGCTGCAAAATGAGCTGCCATTAGTTTTCTTATGGATTCTTTTATGGGGTTTTTTCATTACATTCATGTCTGTTTGTTTTGAGACAAGGTGTTCCCATACGGCCCAGATTGGTCTTAAACTAGTGATGCTCTTTCTTTAGTCTCCCAGCACTGGAATTATAGGCATGTGTTACTACCACTGCCAGCATAATCACCCCAATATTTGCTGGTCTGGAACCCGCAAAGAGCTGTCTGTCTGCCCCTTGGGTTCTAGGATTAAAGTTATGTGACACCTCATCCAGCCTTCTGTAGAAATAGATGTTATCAGATCTGAGTCAAAAGGTGATATGTAAGATATAAATGTCTGGCTCTGAATATGAATACTTTAGCTAATTTATTTCATTCATATTTTCCATCTTATGTATAGGAGGTAATATATGATAAAAATAAAAATTTCACATATAAGAATTCTTCAGATTTGTTGTTTGTTTGTTAGTTAATAGTATCTCGCTACATAACCCTAGCTGGCCGGAATTCTCTAAGTAGGCCAAACTGACATCCAACTCTTAGAAATGCATCTGTCTTAGCATCCTGAGTTCTGGGATTAAAAGCATATACTACCGTGCATGGTTAAAATATTTTTTCAATAAGCAGAAGAAAAAGGAATTATAAGAAAATATACCCGGGCTGGAGAGATGGCTCAGTAGTTAAGAGCACTGACTGTTCTTCCAGAGGTCCTGAGTTCAAATCTCAGCAAGCACATGGTAGTTCCCAACCATCTGTAATGAGATCTGATGTCCTCTTCTGGTCTGTCTGAAGACAGCTGTAGTATACTTATATATAATACATAAATCTTTTTAAAAAATGTACCATAACTTAAAAGTTATTTTTGAGCAGAGGACAGGGAGTAAGGCATGACAAATATGGATATGGTAGCTGTCTTGTAACCCCAGTGCAGAAGGTGCAGACAGGGACTCCCTGGAACAAGAGAGGCCTTGCCTGAGTATGAGGAGGGACTTTGGGAAGATACCTGATGTCAGCCCAAGACCTCTCGGGGTTCTCTGACACACAAAATCCACACACATAGAAAACCAAATTGAAACATTAACCCCCCTCCCCTGTTTTTGTTAATGAAATGATTAAGTGACCATTTTAGGTGACATGAAATTAAGTGAATACCAATGTGGTGTCTCACACCTTTAATTCCCTTACTTAGAGGGTAGGTAGAGGTAGGCACATGTCTGAGTTTTAGGCTATTCTGATCTACGTGGGGAATTTCAAGCCAGCTAGAGCTACCTAGACTGTCTTTTTTTTAAAATGAATTATTTATTTTATGTATATGAGTACACATTGTTGCTGTCTTCAGACACACCAGAAGAGGACATCAGATCTCATTACAGATGGTTGGGAACCACCATGTGCTTGCTGAGATTTGAACTCAGGACCTCTGTAAGAACAGTCAGTGCTCTTAACCACTAAGCCATCTCTCCAATCCCCCCTTCCCCTTCCCCTAGACTGTTTTCTCAAAAGAAAAAAAAAAAAGGCATTGGGGTAGGATGAGGGGTGGTAGTTGATCAAAGGCTATAGGTGGCACTGTTGCCCCTATTCCTCTTTAATTCCAGGTTTTGTAATTTTTTTCCATGGCTTTTGTGCCTCAGCATCATTAGGAGGTTTTGACTCCATGTGGTAATTGGCACTAGATAGTCTTTTTTTTTTTTATTAACTTGAGTATTTCTTATTTACATTTCGAGTGTTATTCCCTTTCCCAGTTTCCGGGCAATCATCCCCCTAATCCCTCCCCCTCCCCTTCTCTATGGGTGGTCCCCTCCCCATCCTCCCCCCATTGCCACCCTCCCCGCAACAATCACGTTCACTGTGGTTCAGTCTTAGCAGGACCAGGGGCTTCCCCTTCCACTGGTGATCTTACTAGAATATTCATTGCTACATATGAGGTCAGAGTCCAGGGTCAGTCCATGTATAGTCTTTAGGTGGCACTAGATAGTCTTAAAAGCATAACATAGATGTAAATTCTGAATTTTCTGTCATAAATTACTTTTTGCTATTCTTTAAGAAGCAGGTAGTATTGTTACTGTGAGCATTGAAATGGAGATCTCATTCAAATTCCCAACAAAACAACGCCTTTTCCTTGTTGCCCTGTTGACAGATGAGTACTAGAGGGATTGCAGCACTAGAGGGATTGCAGCATCTGTTGGACCTCCTATTTTCTCAGTCTGGCTTTTAACCTCATGTAGATATATCCTGTGGAAGTTGTAGTATGTTTTTTATTATATTAAGAAATTTTACATTTCTTCTCAGAACACATATTTGAACGTATACTGTTGGGAATACAAGTCAAAATTGTTTCACAAGTGCTAGCCATAACTCAGAAATTGGATGTTAGGTATCTCTGATATCTCAACCTCTATTGTAGGATGATGTATGTGTACATATGTATACATGTATCTTTGTACTTGTGTGTATAGATGAGCCACTGCAAGTTGTTAATTGACTAAAGCTAGTCCTTGCTTTACTGCCTTGAGAATTCAATAAACCTGTTTCATTTTATAGGCCGGTGCATTGGATTTGCTGAAAGAGCTTAAGAATATTCCCATGACCCTGGAATTATTACAGGTATGTGCTTCGGTGTGTCACACAGTATTTGAATTGGTAATTGGTATAAAATAATGAGTTATCGTCATTACGTGTTCCTCAAAAAGAACTTTCCAAGGTTGTGTGTTGTTTTTAACAAAATCTCAAATGTTTGATTTTGTCAATAATGATTAGGAGGCCGTATGCTGAGGTAAAGCTCTGTTACCAAAAGGAAATTGCCTTTCTCTGTGTCCTTTCAAAAACCCTTTAAACTGGATGTCCCTCCCTTCTACTTCCTGTTCATCTGTTTCTCCTCCTTGACTTTTTTTCTCCTATGTTTACTCCCTGTCAACTGGTTGTGTGCTCTGCCTCTTGACCTATGGTTGATTTTATTTAATCCTGTTTATAATAAAAAGAAAGCTCTTGGATTAAAGGTGTGTGCGAGGACTGAGCCACACCCCAATTACAAACAGATTTCTCCAGTAAATAATCTTGGGGTTCACAGTATGATTAATATCCTGGAACAGTTGTGGGGTCATGAAACCTCACTGTAAGGGGTATACAGATTCCTGGCCCTGATTTGGACCTTCAGCATTTCAAATGAAGCTTAGTGTTAAGATAAGAGGGACTCACCACTTTTCTCCCTTTTTCAGCATCAGCCAGACATGCAAACTACTAAATACTAGTAGAGTCTGTACTGAAACCTTAGTGTTTCCTCTGAAGTAGAAAAGTCAGCGTTAAAAAGGAAAGTGAGTGTGGTCAATAACCTGAATATAGTTGTTTCTAGTAGACATATCTTGTTCATGAGCAACTTCCTTGATGTTTCAACTTTATTAAGTCAAAATTTAAGAATTAGAAAGGTATGTGTGCCTTAGGAAATGCATGTTCAGGAAAAATCTAACTGAAACAGACATTATAATGATGATAAAACTACAGTCCTTTTAGTAGCATTTATGACTGTAACTAAAAGAATCACAAATATTTTCACTTTTGTTAACTTGTTTGTTGTTGTAGATATATTAAAATCCATTTGTTCATCCTGATGACTACTTATGTTCCTTGGAACATATTTTAATAAGAAGCAAATATTACTGTGCTTAATATATAGTTGTTCTTTTTCAATCTTACATTTTTTTATTTAATGTGATTTAAAAGGTTTCTGAGAAAGATGTCAGTAAGTTTTACCACACGGACAAAAAAAATCTATAGTAGAAAACGAAACCAAATAAAAAGAACTCTACACACAGACTCAAGAGCGAAGAAACTAGTGATGAAGTATGAATTTCTGGGTTCTGGGATCAGCAGCCCTTTCCTTTTGGATAGTACCCCATCTCCCACCTACATACTCCCTTCAATACCAGAAAGTAGTAAGCTTGTATGGGAAAAATACATCGAAAATAATCTTAGTGATCTCATCCTGCAGTTAGAGATGTATAGATTTATACAAGTGTGGAAGCTGGGTAGGGTTGCATTTTATATCCACCTCTAATTTCTCTTTCAGTCTAATTATATAACAGATGTTTGAATTCTTTTTTTTTTTTTTTTTTTTTGGTTCTTTTTTTCGGAGCTGGGTACCGAACCCAGGGCCTTGCGCTTCCTAGGTAAGCGCTCTACCACTGAGCTAAATCCCCAGCCCCCAGATGTTTGAATTCTTAACATGGTTAACAGTTGTTGTAGATTTGTCAATGTCAGTAAACTAAGATCTTTCGCCATCTGAGCTCAAAGACTAAGAGAAGAAATTGTACTTAAAAACAACAGTGTACCAAGATAGAGAAAGTCTGAGTAGGGGTAGAGGAGAATGAAGTTTGTTTCTTTCCTTTTTTTTTTTTAAGTTATTATTTTGTGTATGGCTGTTTTGCCTACGTGTATGTCTGCACTGTGTGCCAGAAGAGAGCATCAGATCCCTTGTAAATAGAGTTAACAAATGGGTTGGGAATTGTCATGTGGATGCTAGGAATTGAATCTGGGTCTTCTTCAAATGTAACAAATGATCTTTACCACTGAACTATCTAGCCCCAGAAGTTGACTTCTTAACACAGTCACTTAATCTGAGAGTTCAAGAAAGCCCACACAGGTGGTTGCCAAAGCGATTCAGGTTCTCCCTCAGCATCCAGGACAAAAAGGAATATTCTAACAAAAGTCGAAAGAGGAAAGCAGTGTAGCATATTGGAGTAGTGCAGGACAAGGAAACGCTAGAGGCAAGATGGCACACAGACCTTCATATACTCTGAAGAGCAGTCCTGCCTGGAGGCGTTAGGAGAATATATAAACAGATCTGCACGTTGAAAGAAACCGGAGACTTGAAAGACAGGAAAACTTGCTGACTAGTGAGGTTATTCAAGAATGCTCTGATAAAGGTATTGGCAGTAAAAGGGGAAAGAAGGATTTGAGATGGTAGCAGTGTTGGGGTGAAGGGGTGGGAGCAGTAAACAATCCAGAATGGCTTTAGTTCACAGCACACCTACTGCTTTAGCTTCTTAGGTTAGGGATTCAAGGGATGTGTCAACATACCAGGCAAAATAGGTTACTTTTTTAGTTTTATTTAAAATTTGAGACAGAATCTCACCATGTATTTGAGGTAGGACTTGTCCTGATGATACTCTAGCCTCCCTTCCTGAGTGCTGCAGTACAGGAATGTGTCAGCATGCCTAGCATGCCCCCATTTATTTTAAACCAAGGATCAAAGCAGGCTCTAAGGCTTTGCATAGGTTAAGCAATGACTCACCACCAAGCTCCATCTTTAGCCTGAGGAGAATTTGATGATGGGCAGTTTATAAGAAGTGTTAGCTGATTGAAAGTAGGGAGGGTAAAAGGAAGAATTTAGTATGAAACATACCAAAAAGCTAGTAAATACAGCTATCTTTGATTATTTTTCTTGTATTTATTTATTTTTGCTCTGCTGGGGACTAAGCCCCAGACATCCTTCATTAAGCTAGGCAAACATTGTACCATTGAGCTACATCTCTAGCTCTGTATCTTTTGTCTTTTAACAGCTTTGTTACAATAACTTCACATGCCACATAATTTCTTTAAAGTGTATACTTTAGTAGTTTGTTGGTTTGTTTTTTGTTTTTGTTTTTTTGGTCAGCTTAACACAAGCTAGAATCATTAAAGTATAGATAGCTTCAAATGAGAAAATGCTGTCAACTTGGTCTGTAGGCAATTCTGGGGCAGGAGAGGGGTTGCTGTTGAAGGGCCTAGCCTACTACCTCGGCAGGTAGTTTTGGGGTATATAAGCAAACTGAGCAAGCCAGTGAGCAACACTCTTCTCTGGTCTCAGATTTGGTTCCTACCTTCAGGTTTCTACCTTGAGTTCTTGTCCTGACTTACTTCCTCTATGGTGGACTGCAGTCAAAAACTGAAAGCTGAAATAAATTTTCTCCTCCCCAAGTTGCTTTAGGTCATGGTGCTTGTCACAGCAATAGAAACCCTAGGACAAGTAGTTTCTATTATATCCAAAGAATTTTCCTATCCTTAGCCATAAGAATTTCTGAAATTTTTGTTACCCTAAAAAAAAGAAGAAAAAAATCCCACAAAAGCCCTGCCTCCTTTTAACAGCCATTCATCATTTCCCCTATATAAGACAGTTAAGAAAGAAATTGAAGAAGATACCAATAGATGTAAAATTCATCCATGCTTATGGATTGGTAGGATTAATACTGTGAAAATGACCATCTTAGCAAAAGCAAACTATACATTCAGTACAGTTTCCATCAAAATTCCAGCACAGTTCATTACAGAAATTGAAAAAGTCTTCAACTTTATATCATGTCTTAGGGTTTTTTGCTGTGAAGAGAGACCATGTCAGCCACTCTTGTAAAAGAAAACATTTAATAGTGGCTGGCTTACAGTTTGAAAGGTTTAGTCCGTTATCATTATGGCAGGAAGCATGGCAGCATGGATACTGGAGAAGGAGCTGAAAGTTCTACATCGGGATCCAAAAAGCGGTAGGAAGTGAACAGGCTTGAACTTCTGAGGCCTCAAAGCCTGCCACCTAGTAATATACCTCTTCCAACAAAACCACATCTCCTTACAGTGCCACACCCTATGGGCCTATGGGACCCAGTTTTATTCAGACCACCACATAGAGAAACCAAAACCAAAAAACAACCAACCAAACCCCAAAAACCCAAAAAACAAAAAACCCTAGGATAGCTAAAACAATTCTGAATAATAGAAGAACTGGAAGTATTGCCATTTTAGATTTCAACTTCTGTTACAGAGCCATAATAATAAAAACAGCGTGGTATTGGCATTAAAAACATATTGATCAGTGGAATTGAATAGAAGACCCAAACATAATTCCATATATCTATAGACACCTGATTTTTGATAGAAGCCAAAAATGTACACTGGGAAAATGACAGCATCTCCAACAAATGGTGCTGGTCAAACTAGATGACTCCATGGAGAAGAATGAAAATAGATCCATACTTATGTGAGTCTGCACAAAGACTGAAGTTTAAATGGACCAAGGACTTCAACATGAGACCAGATACTCTGCATTTAATAGAAGAGAAAATGGAGGATATTTTTGGAAAACCTTGAGAAAGGAGACTACTTTTCCAAATGGAATACTAATAGGCATTAAGACCAACAATCATTAAGTGGGACCTCATGAACTTCAAAAGCTATATGACAAAGGACGTCATCATTTAGGCAGAGGGTCAACCTAAAGAATGGAAAATAAAATAATACATTTGACAGAGAGTTAATATTTACTATCTATAAAATTAACTAAAAAGTAACTGAGCATAAAGAAATCTAACTGTAAAATGGGGTATAGAGCTAAACAGTTTTCAGAAGATGAAAACACAAATGACTTAAACAGAAAGAAATGTTCAACATCTTTATCCTTCAGGGAAGTGCAAATTAAAATCACATTGAGATGTTCTCTAACCCCAGTCACAGACTGGTACAGCCACTGTGGTAATCAGTGTGGAGGTTCCTCAGGAAAATGGAAATAGATCTACCTTAAAATCCAGTTATGCCTCTTTTGGACATATTCCCAAAGGACTTTTACCTCTTATTTTTTTTTTTTAAGATTTATTTTATTTATTATATATAAGTGCACTGTAGCTGTTTTCAGACACACCAGAAGAGGGCATCAGATCTCATTACAGATGGTTGTGAGCCACCATGAGGTTCCTGGGATTTGAACACAGGACCTCTGGAAGAGCAGTCAGTGCTCTTAACCACTGAGCCATCTCTCCAGCCCTGATTTTTACATCTTACTACAGAGATACTTGCTCATCCATGTGTAGCGGGAAATACTAAAAAAATACACCACCCCATGCTAGCGCTGGCTGACTACTCTCTGGCCCCAGGAGTCTTGCTGCTTCCATGGCTAGCCCTGGGGTTAACCAACTGCCGATCTTGCAGCTCTCTTGCTGTGGATTCTGCTCACATTCCCAGTCACAGGGGACTATATCCACCCCCTGTGGTTATAGTCACAAATCCCCATAACCTGGTACAAATCAAAATTCTAGAGGCTTGTAATTTATCAATCAGATTTATATCAGTAAATTCTCACCCCACAAAACGTCCACACAGTGAACTCAGAGCCAATTGATATTGATATAAACTGCCCACCTAGAAAAGAGAAATTGTCCTGTAATTATCCATTCCTTATAAGATATTCATAGCTACCTGTGGCTATTTAAGGCCAGGCAAAATCTGGATCATCTTTCTCTTCCTCCATCTTCCTTTCTCTCCCTCCCTACTATCTCTCCTGCCTCTCAAAAACTCTCAGCCCACCTTTTCCACTGTCCACTCACAGGCTCCAGCCTTGTCTTTCACCTGTCCTCACCTGCTTACAGACAGCAATCCACATTACTGCTCTATCCATAATAGCTAGAAATTGGAAACAGCCTAGATGACCATCAGCTGATGAATGAATAATGAAAATGAGGTGTAGTTACATAGTGGAGTATTTAGCTGGTAAGAAAATGAAACTTGTTGGTAAATGGATTGAGCTAAAAAAACAAAAATCATCCTGAGTGAGGTAACCCAGACCCCAAAAGACAAGTATTGTGTGTTTCTTCTGTATGTGAATGTTAGTTTTTAAGCCTTTAATGTGTGTGCTGCAATATGTATGCTACAGTTCAAATAACCTCCAAGGTTAGGTACCTTGTACTGGGACCAGGGAGGGGAGGATCTCCCAAAGAAGGGAGAATACTGTTACAGAGAATAAAGGGGAAACTAAAATAGGAAGACTTAATAGGGAGGGAAGGGAGTTAGTAGGGTGACTGCTAACACTGATCTGTATGAGAAACCATATGGAAACCTAGTGGTGTAGATCCTTCCTAGAATAATATGTAGAAGGAATCTAAATGGAGTCATCAAATAATAGCAGAGACAATGTCCCAACCAGACATCTTATCCTGTCAAGTCAAACTTCCAGTGTCAGGAACGCATTATATCTTGTTGAGTTATTGACCAAAGGGCTACGATGGAATTCCCAAACATCACAGGCCATTGCCAAGGCTAATGGGTTGTTCTCTACAACCTGAAGGTGAGACCTTGTTGCTGAATACACTTAAATGTGGAGAAGTTGACTGGTACCTGACAAGAAGCTTCACTCCTGTTGTTTATAGTGCTGGTATGATACTGAAGGAGAAAGGTAGTCAGTCATCAGTATCACCCAGCTACAAATCCTGTAACCCGCCTGCAAAATATCACTGGTACAGTATTGGTACAAGTGTTATGGAAGTAAGTAATCAATCACTTTTTTATGGGATTTGAGGCCCACTACATGAGATGGAACCTATATTTGAAACTGATAAAGTGGCCAGGGATTTGAGACTAAATAGATTGTGGACTTAGTAGAAAGCATTATTTCACTAAAGGAACAGTAATAAAGTAACTTATAATGGCACACACCTTGCTATCCCCATAGATCAGTTCCTTACTTCTCTCAGCCCACATCAAAGAAGGTTCTTTTTGTAATAGATGGTAATTAATACAGAGACGTACAACTGGACAATGTGGAGAGAGTGAGAGACTTGTAGAATCTTTTTTTTTTTTTTTAAAGATTTATTTATTTATTATATATAAGTACACTGTAGCTGTCTTCAGATACACCAGAAGAGGGCATCGGATCTCTTTACAGATGGTTGTGAGCCACCATGTGGTTGCTGGGAATTGAACTCATGACCTCTGGAAGAGCAGTCGGGTGCTCTTAACCGCTGAGCCATCTCTCCAGCCCGAGACTTGTGGAATCTTAAATGGGATGCTCTCATAGCTTTTCAAAGCTTGGGAGAAGGTTGGGGATTTAGCTCAGTGGTAGAGCGCTTGCCTAGGAAGCGTAAGGCCCTGGGTTCGGTCCCCAGCTCCGGGAAAAAAAAAAAAAAAAGAATCAAAGCTTGGGAGAGGAAGTGAAGTTAGTTAGAACCACAGGTAATAGATGACTCCAAAGAAACGTGTCTTCCAGACACAGCAGGACCAATGCACATACTAATTCAACAGAGACTGGCAACAATGTATAGGTTCAGGCCAGATGGGGTCCCAGCACTGAGAAAGTGAAGACACAGAGTTCCACCATAACCAAGAGTTTTTCTTCAATCGGTACCTTTTGGGAAAGGGGAAATCTTTTTTTTTTTTTTTTTTTTTTCTCCCAGTGGGTTTTCACTTTGGTATATCGACCACACTCCAGGTCAGGTCCCATGTTCAGGAATAGTTGGCCAACAGAAAATAAACTGAATGGTAGTTTTGTGAACTTATTTCATTTTGTTAGTCAGTTTTGGTCTTACTAGTTTTTTTCTCACTTCAGTGCATTTTATGCAATTTTTTTTTCTTCAAGAGAGAAAGAACACAAAGTTAGGTGGGTAGGGAGGTAGAAAGGATCTGGGAGGAGTTGGGAAAAAGGGAAAAATAAAGTCTGGGTTCTGTCCCCAAAACCTGAATTAGTGAAGTGATGGTGAAGAGAATCTATGATTTACAAAGCAGCTTAGTCTAGGTGTGCAATCCAATTCCTAGTCTTCCTTTCTTTCCTCCTTCCTTTTTCTCCTGTGTGCCTGATTTTAAATAAAAATGGTATAAGATGGTAATTCCTCTGTTACAGCGTAACAGGTCACTTTTTAAAACAGCCTATTTATAACTTCTGTTAAATCTTAGATACCAGTTTTAGGAAATGTTTTGAGAAATCCAGGCCTGTCTGCCCAGCTAAATCCCTTCCATCCTCTGCTTTCTTACGTTTTCTCAAGAGTATGCTCCCTATAGGAAAAAAGAAATAGGCTGTAATTCTTTATTTTCCACTCCACTCCAGCAGCCTGACCTCTTGTTATGCAAGTAAATAGCCTCTAACTTAAGTAAGTATGTTTATTGTAGAAAGCTACATTTTAAGATGCCAAGGAAGGTCATGGTTGGTTTTAGTAGTCAAAGCATACTGTGATAGATAACTGCTAAACAGCAGTCAGCCAACAACACAGGTCATTCTTCTCCTTATGCCTTGTTCTCCTGAGGCCTGTCCATGATGCACATTTTACCACTGTTTGTCAGTCTACTCCTCATAACAGCTCAGTAATTCAAGTTATTTCTTCCACACATCCAAAGTTAGGTTTTCTTTTAGAAAACTTGCTTTGCTAACCCTAAATGGGGTGTGTGTGTGTGTGTGTGTGTGTGTGTGTGTGTGTGTGTGTGTGTAAAATATCGGGGTCTTTTTTATTGTTCTGCTGTTTAACCTTACTTGCTTCGCTTTGCTTCCTGTGAGATATAATACAGGCTACTGCAGTCCACTACATATTCTAAATTTTTGAACAAAACTTTTGCTATTGTGCCGAGTGTTGAATAATTTAAAAGGAAGCTTTTAAATGCTTACTTTTGTACCTTAAAGGTGGTATCAGCAGGGATTTTCCTTTATTTTTTTAAACAGCTAAGTTCTTTTGTCATGTTTTTCTCCCATAGACTACATTTTGAAAGATTGTCTACTAACTACTTGAACTTGCTGAATAATTTACCATTGTTATTTGCTGGTCATAATTGAGCTGTCATAGCTTTTATGGTTTTTAGTGAGTTGGAAAGAACGTTCATTCTGGAGGTGATCAAGGGTAGATGAAAATTCCAGTCTTGCCAGTTGGCTGTGGTATAGTGCTGGGCAGGTTGTATTGGTATTTCCAGTTTCTCTGTCTTTAAAAATAGTTATAGTGATCTCAGTGTTAAAGAGACCCTGGAAGATTTACACACTTATTTATTCTAGTATAATCCTAGTGTAAAATATTACTACATATTAAGTTTATCTGTATTCTGTGAACTCCATTTTAGTATCTAATTATATGGTAGGATCAAAAAATAAAGATTTCCTTTTAATCCTCTCTAGGTGGTACGTTTTGTTTGGATAGCTTTGTATTAAGTTACGAGCAGTGCTTGGAGATAATCTCTGTAGAAAAGTATAGTGTGAATACTCTCATGTTGGCCATGAGTATCTCAGCTTACTTTCTATGCAAGTACGTTTTACATGTTACATCTCACCTTCATTTCTCCCTGAAAGACTGATTTCATTTCAGTAGTCCATTGTCCTTGATATCACATTACAGGGTTGTTGGTCTCAGTTGATCATGCATTGATCAGTTTAGTGCATGATCTAAAGATATATGTCCTTCAAGTTTGTAGTGTGTACTTTCAACAGGATGCAAATAAATAATTGAAGTTTTTATATATGAAAGAGAGTTTGAAAAAGAAGAAATATACTAAATTGTTTGAAACAGCATTGATGGACACTTTGTTGTTGCCTTACAGTCCACGAGAATTGGAATGTCTGTCAATGCTATTCGCAAGCAGAGTACAGATGAAGAAGTCACATCTCTAGCCAAATCACTCATCAAATCCTGGAAAAAATTACTAGGTAAAATTGATTGTTGCTTGCACATGTTTATGATGTCCTGGCTTGTTCAAATGCTTGCTGCTTTTTTATTTATTTATTTATTTTAGATCTATAAATTTACATTTAGTGAAATTAGTGCTTTGTAATAAGGATGAGGGGCCTAGTTTAATTTGCTTGAAAGTTGTATATATACTAGTTTATTAATTCTGTGGTCTCTGGCAGTTTTAACTATAGATAAGCTGTTGTATGGGATAAGCTCTCTAGGAAAGGTTATGCGTGCTTTCTGAAGTGATTTTAAAATAACTATTGGGCTGGAGAGATGGCTCAGCGGTTAAGAGCACAGACTGCTCTTCCAGAGGTCCTGAGTTCAAATCCCAGCAACCACATGGTGGCTCACAACCATCTGTAATGGGATCTGATGCCCTCTTCTGGTGTGTCTGAAGACAGCTACAGTATACTCACATACATGAAAAATAAATAAATATTTAAAAAAAAATAACTATTAACTTTTAGAAAACTAACTTTTAGCAAGGATACAATAATGACTGCATATATTTCTCTTGTCCAGATCAGCTTTTATTATTTTTCATAGTCATCTCTTTTATTTTAAATTTTTTATGTGTTTTGGTGTTTTGCTTGCATATATGTCTGTGTGAGAGTGTCAGAACCTCTGGAACTGGAGTTACTGGAAATAGAGCTACAGGCAGTTGTGAGCTGCCATGTGGGTGCTGGAAATTGAACCTAGGTCCTCTGGAAGAGGAACCAGGGTTCTTAACCTATAAACTATCTCTCCAGCCCCCACTTGTATTTTCACCTCAGAGTAGGTTAAATGTGTTACTTTCTTTTATTTTATAATATTTAAGTGTACATTTCAGAACAAGCTTTTCCTATTATTTATTTATTTATTATATGTATGTAGGTGAGCACACTGTCACTGTCTTCAGACCCACCAGAAGAGGGGATCTGATCCCATTACAGATGGTTGTGAACTACCATGTGGTTGCTGGGATTTGAACTCAGGACCTCTGGAAGAGCAGTCAGTGCTCTTAAGCGCTAAGCCACCTCTCCAGCCCCAATCTTTTCCTTTTCTATCTTAGTATCCTTCATTTATTTGAGATAGTCTCCCATTATGTTGAGTTGGGACGTGGGGTCCTGCTTTAGTTTCTAGTGTCTGGAGACTGACATTATAGGCATGTGCCATCATTCCCAGGCCAAGCGCATTTTCTTATACAATTCTAATAAATGAAAGTAAGCTCTGGTGTCATACCAAACTTTGGTGTAATGGAACAACTTCCAGTCCACGCTCCAGTTTGTTCTTATCCCTATGTACATCTTAATTTTTTTTTGTTAACTTATACAATTTCTTATACAATTCTAATAAATGAAAGTAAGCTCTGGTGTCATACCAAACTTTGGTGTAATGGAACAACTTCCAGTCCACGCTCCAGTTTGTTGCTATCCCTATGTACGTCTTAATTTTTTTTGTTAACTTTATACAAGCTAGGGTTATCCAAAAAGGAGGGAACCTCAACTGAGAAAATGCTACCATAAAACTGACCTGTGTGCAAGTGTGTGGAACATTTTCTTGATTACTAATTAATGTGGGAGGGCCCCACCCACTATGAGGGTGACATCACTGGACAGGTGATCCTGAGTTGTAAGCAAATAGACCTGGAGAGATTCCTCCAGAATCTCTCCTTCGTTCTGCTTCCTACCTTGCTTCAATTTCTGCCTTGGTTTCCCTCAATGATAGTAAGCCAAATAAACCCTTTCCTACCTAAGTTGCTTTTGGTCAGTGTTTAATTACAACAACAGAGAAACAAACTAGGACATGCAATAATATCTTTATACTTTTTTTTACCTCCTCCGATATCTAGTTCAGAATCACGTCTAGGGGTTGTTTTTGTTTTGTTTTGTTTTGATTTTATTATTTTACTTTACATCCCTCTCACTGTCCCCCTTTCAGTCACTCCTTCCCACAATTCTTTCCCCATCCCTCCCCTTCAATCTGAACAATTCTTTGAGCCTTATTTTTTTTCTGTGATGGAGAATATAACAGACTTCTTGTTCTGTTTTGTTATTTATTATTTATTTAGGTAAGGTGTCATTTAATCCAGGTTAACCTTGAACTCAATATAGCAAGTGATGACCTCAAATTTCTGATTCTCCTGTCTGTATCTCTTAAGTACTGGGATTACAGGCATGTAGGCTAGAAGTGTAGGCTACAGAAGTCACATAAAGGGCATACCAAACCGGAGTCCAGAAAAAGCAGGTAGAAAGAAGCAGCAGCTTGAAGAACCAGACTCTAGAATTTGGAATCAAATTTTGTGAGTAGCAGAAGCCAGCAGAAACAACTGATCCATACATACTTTAGGAGAGTCAGATCAGCAGCTTGGTTTGGAGCAGTTCTTTGGGGGTTGGGGGATGACGGACACGGGACTCATCTATTCCAGTCTTCAGTTTCAGCACTAAATGAATGAAAAAAGAGATTAAACAGAAGAACATGACTATTCCTAGGTACACTGGAGGAGAAAGTTTATTGTAGATAAACGGGAGACATAGCCAGAGTCAAGTAGTCACCCTAAACCATACGTTGTGGAGGGAGGAGGGAAATCATGTGCAGCAGCCAGGAAGCTCAAAAGAGAAGTAACCAAAATGGCCAGATTAATGTAGGGAAGAACACCTAGCGAAAGGCAGCCTTGGGTGGCGAATTTAAGATAGGGGTTATGTATGCCAGTCTGGAAGGTCCTGTAACAAGTACAGACTGGGGGTGCAGGGAGAACCTGGCAGCCAGGTTCAGTTTGATATGTTAAATAGGTGCCTCAGCCATTTCCTAACACTCCCCATTTGTTTTCAGTTCCTTTTGCTGATTTGTCTACTGTTGTCTCATGATTAGATCAGGTTGTACATCCACAGTTGGAATACTCCCTAAGTGTATTAGTCTCATACCCAATAAAAGTATGTATTTTATTGTTCCTCTTGTATTTTATTGTTCCTCTTGTAGGAGTTACTCTGAGGGAGATTTTAAGACCCTGAATTTGTCTTATATTTTATAAGATCCCCTCCTCTAATTTAGAATCCATTATTTTCGCTCAGCTCAGTCTTTGTAGTGATGATTACACAATTTTTATTTCTTTACCCTTTAAAACATCACTAAGAAAACATTGTCTTTTGTGGATTCTTACTCTATATGATGGGCTGCAATCTACTACTATTCATTTGCATATTTCCCCAAATTTGGCTCTTGGGTGACCCCTCAGGCTGGTTTCTAGGTTAGCACTCTTCAGTGCTTTTGAGTACTTAGTAACATTCTGTATCCATAGTATGTATTGGGCTGGTATGGGTCTCTGCTGCTGTGGTAAATACTATGACCAAAAAAACAACTTGGGAAGGAATGAAGGAAAGTCAGGGGAGGAACTTAAGCAGGAATCTGGAGGCAAGAACTAAAGCTCTTAGAGGCCATGAAGGAAAACTGCTTTCAGGTTTGATTCTCATATTTTGCTAAGCCTGCTTTCTTACACACCCAGGACCATCTGCCCAGGACTGACACCACTTAGAGTCGGCTAGGCAGGTTACTTGAAAGTGGACCAGGCAAGTGACAGCACATTACTTGAGCCCTCCCCCATCAATCATTACTCAAGAAAATGCTCCACAGATTGGCTTACAAGCAATTAGATGGGGGTATTTTCTCTACAGATTTTCATCTTCCCAGATAATTCTGGTTGAGTTGACAAAAGACTAACCTGTTAAAGTAACTTTTATTCACCCAATATAATTGTTCCCTCCAAGGCTTACTGCCTCCATCTGCTCACCTAGGCTTAATCCTGGAAGCTTCTAGCCTCCATACAATCTCATCTAGGCCTAGAAGGTTCTCCGCCTCTGAGACTTACTGCTGAATAGGGTCACCCTTCTTGTTTTTGTTTGTTTGTTTGTTGTTTGGTTTTTTTTTTTCTGAACTCTGACTGACTGGTTCAACTCAGCTGTTCAGGCTCAAACAGCTCTCCAAGTTGACTGATTAAATCTGCCTTCTCTTTCTGGGCCCCTCTTGAATTCTTCTGCGTGGCCTCATACTAACTCTAGCAAACTATTCTAATCTTCTAGTCCTTCTATTCTCTGGCTTGTTCTGTCTTCACCTGTGTCTAGTTTTTTTCTCCTCAACCTGTCTCGGTAAAACTGCTTCCTTCCTTTTTCTCTCTCTTTTCTGTGGTGCACTTTTTCCTGGCTGTCTTTATGAAAGGTGGACATATCCTGTCTATCAGATATTTCTCTGATTTGTCACTCAATTAGACATCACTTTCAAACATGGGTACTTCCTTGTACAAACTAATAACTTTATTGTTAGTTTCAGTGTTTGGGATATAAAGTTGTAAGGACTTGTCTGTATTCGAGCCATAGGGATTTAGGGTATGTGCCAAAGCTGAGCACACCATAACTAGCACAGGCTTTCCCAGTAAACAACACAATTCTGAGGTTAACAGTGTGATCATATATCCTACAACACTAATCAGGACAAGGCCCATCAGTGTTACGTATGGCTACCTGGTTATATGTGTGAATCATTTTTACATATGAAGACACTTTTTGTTTTTCATTGTATTTGTCATTTAATTTGCTTCAAAATAATTCACTCGATTTGTGATGCAAAGATTTTATTGTTGGCTACTGTTAGCTTTGTTATTGTTGCTTTTAATTTAGTAGATGGTACATCCTGATGAGTTTCTGCTTAAAATTGTTTCTAAAGATTCTTAATTTGATATAAAGACTTAGAACTCCTGCTAGTAGGCAGTGCATTTTTTTTTTTAAACTTTGGACATGTCAAAGCATTGACATTTAAGCCTCATTGTAATTCACTGCTTTAGGTGCTATTTATAAACTCCTATTGTATGGTGAGACCAGTTCATATATCTTTGAAACATTGGGTCAGTGGTAAATACCTGGGCTTGAATATGACTGTAGGTGGTCTAAGTACTTTCTTCCCTGCCAGTTGTGCTGTGTTGGCACAACACTGTGTTAAATAGGAATGCCCCTACCCCAAGTAGCAGTCATCAACCCAGGGTCTTGACCGTGCCATTCTGCCATTAAGCCATACATGCCAGTGGGAATGTTTGTGAAGCTGTTCATGCCTCTTAACTGTTCTGTCTTCGAGGATTGAACCTGTACAGTGCCAGAGTGGTGAGGGCAGTATATTGTTATATTGCCTGTATTGTCTTTTTTCTCTACAACTCTGCAGCTGTCTCTTACTCCCCATAAGTCATTCCTTACTTTTGTTTGAGGCAAGGTTTCACTGTAGTCTTAACTGGCCTGGAACTCCCTATAAAGACTAGACTATTCTTAAATTCAGAGATTTGCCTGCCCCTACCTCCCAAGTGCTGGGTGTACACCTTACCGCACCCCTATGCCATTATTCATATTGGTGTTCTGCTTCTCAATACTAAGGCATCTTAGGGTTTGGGGCTTTCTTGTTTGCTTGCTTTGTGGTTAAGAGACAAGGATTTGCTATGTATCCCAGACTAGCCCCAAATTCTCAATCTTCCTGCCTCTGCCTCCTGGGTTTTGGGATCATAAGGGTGCAGTTTTTTAGGCTTTTAAGGAAAATGATAGAAAATAACAAAATGTGATAGAATTTAGTTTTATGTAAAAACTAAAGTTTATATTCATGCTATAGCACAGAGGATTTTGTATTTCAGGTAATTGTATTTTGGGCTCATAAAGTTACACTTACAATTATAGACCTTTCTCTAGCCATGCTAATAATCCCAGGCAGTGTAAGAATTGTCTGGAATTTACCAGTTGTGCTTATGCTTCTGCTTCATTGGCAGAGACTTAAATTGAATGGATCTAGACTGAAGCATGGTATGAGATCATGTTTAAAAGTTGCCTATGTGGTCTTCCTATCAATTGAATATTGTTCTCCAGTGTTTTATGCAGGGAGTAGATGAACATTAAAAGGGTTTTATATATATAGCTAGAGAGCAAAGTATAGATAAGTGAAATAATTTCTACAGTAGACCTAAACATTTTCTAAACCTAATTTGGAGGCAGTTTTGACTGCTTAAGATGATTGTTTCTTGTTGCAAAAATAATTGCTTTAACTTTACATGTATTTACAGTGTTAAATCGCTTTCCTGTAAGTCGGTGGTTCTCAGCCTTCCTAATTCTGGGACCCTTTAATACAGGTCCTCATGTTGTGGTGACCCCCCTCTCCCCAACCATAGAATTATTTCATTGCTACTTCATAACTTTAATTATGCTACTGCTACATGAATTGTAATGGGACTGTTTGATATGCAGAATGTGTGTCCCACAAGTTGAGAACCCCTGCTCTAAGTCTTAAAGAGTGCTCTCTTGACAGATGATTAGTTTTCAGAATGGATGTGCTCACATTCATCCATATTCTTTCCTTTGTATATTTTTCTTTTAAACTTTCAGGTGCCATTGGTATGTGAATATCTGTTTCTTTCCAAGTGACAATTTAGGAATGTTGATGATATGCCTATTAATGAAAAATACCCCAGGACATATGCCAATATAATACTTTACTTATATTTATACATAATTATGGGAAATTGAAGGTTTTAATGATCTTTGGGACTTGATTATTTACTGTGTATTATCTATTAATGTATGATACTTTGATTGTTTTTCATTTTTAACAAAAGTAGACTGTTTAGGAATTTGATAAATTTTTCAGATGGACCATCAACTGATAAAGACTCTGAAGAAAAGAAAAAAGAACCTGCAATTTCATCACAGAATAGCCCTGAAGCAAGAGAAGAAAGGTAGCTCACTTTGTGTAAATTAATTTCTGCTGAGGTTGCTGTCTTAGGATTTCTATTGCTGTGATGAAGATCATGGTCACATTTGGCAGTGGTGGGTGATGCATGCTTTTAATCTCAGTACTTAAGAGGCACAGTCAACTGGGTCTCTGAGTTTGAGACCAGGGCAACAGAGAAATCCTGTTTCCAAAAAAAAAGAAAGAAAAGAAAAAAGAAAGAAAAGAAAAAAGGAAAGAAGCAAATGATCAGAAGGGTACATATCCCAGGACAAGTCCATTGAGGGAAGCTGAACCAGGAGCTGAAGCAGAAGCCATATAGGATTGTTGCCTTGCTGGCTTAGTGCTTAAGGCTGGCTGCTCTTTCATACGTCCCAGGACCACCTGCCCAGTAGTGACACCATCCACAGTGAACAGGACTCTCCCACATCAATCACTAATAAAAGAAAAAAGTGTCCCAAAGTCTGATCTACGATATATTTTCTCAGTTGAGGTTCCTCCTACCAAATAACTCTATGTCACATTAACAAAAACAAACAAACAAGCAGCCAGAGAACTAGGTAGTTTACCTGCTCTGTCTGTCACTTTGTTTGGCCGTCTGATCATGCCTGCACTCCTCTTCCCACTATCTAGTCAAATGGGACTAGTGTACATGTATAGCTAACTTAAATTTAGCAAGATTTCTTAGGATTATAAAAGGAAAATAAAAGTCAACATAAAGCGAGATTATTTATATTTACTTTTAATAAGTTTGAATAAGATTGCTAGGGCTAGCAATAATAAACCCGATATGAAGGTACTGATTAGGGATTGACCTTGGAACTCATTTGCCTTTTGAACACTTTTCCTCCCAAATTTAGCCATTTAGAAGAAACCTAATTTTTAGTGTATTTTTATTTGTAATTGAAGTTTAGGTGGAGTATTTATCTGCTAAAGCCTGTCATCTGTCCAATACAGAACACAGGAGGAAACGATAGAGGGCTGTGCAGACAAGTCTGAGGTATAATATAAGGAAAAGTCAGAGCTGAGTGATTGGAAGCTGAGCAAGGTTTTATCATTTGGTGCAAGAATTTGAAAAACAGTTTATTTAAATGGGTCAAATCTAGGCATCACATTTTAAGAGATAGGGCTTGGAATAGTGAGGTTAGTCTTCATTAGTCCACACTGGCAGTTTGCAGTGCTTTGACTAAGTCTGCCCATAGGCAAAGAAGTGAAAGCTTTTAAATTATTCAATAAGTTTTTTTATGTTTGTTTAACATTGGTTGGGGGCTAGAGTTATAGTTCAATTTGGTGTAGTGCTTGCTGAGCATATGCAAAGCCCTGGAACCCCCAGAACCCCATAAAATAGAGCATGTTGGCACACATCTGTAATCCTTGTATTTGGGAGGTAGAGTCAAAAGGACGAGAAATTTAAGATTGTTCTTGGCTTACATAGAGAGTTAAAGGTGACATCATCAAAAATAAACAATCCCTTTTTTATTTACTACTTACAGATATCATTTATACCTTGAAAATAGACACAGGATTCAATCCTAGCTCTTGCTTTTAGGAAACTTAGTCTTGCAGGGGAGTGTGTATGAAAAGCTATGTGCAAACCTCTGTGTAAACAGTGTTTTCTAAGTAAAGTAGGTCATAAGAGATGGTCTCTGAAGAAACTGACAAGTTAGATGATACAGATGAAGTGTCCAGTTCTGGTGTTTAACAGTTCATATTCAGCAGTCTTTCTGCCTCTGCCTCTCTGCCTCTCTGCCTCTCTGCCTCTCTGCCTCTCTGCCTCTCTGCCTCCTCTGCGTGCTCAATTAAAGTGACCACCACCACAGGCCTTGTCTTGGAGAAAAGGGGATGAGATGTATTCTTAATAGCAAGCACAGCTAGTTAGTTCTACGGTGGACAGGAGGGTACAAGGCAGCATAATTAGTCTTTTAAAAAGGTTTGTGATAGATACCATTAATATGACAAAACTGAAACTAGACAGAAACATTTTGAAAAGAACTTGTTTTGGTGAATGTCTGACAGAAGTTAATCAGATGTAATTGAAATTTTGGAGTTAATTAGAAAATTATTACACTATTGAGATGAAGCCAGTATTTCTAGGAAGAAATCTTTTTACAATTCTGAAACTTAATCTGCTCTTGTCTTAAAGACAGTTTCATTAGAACCTTATTGTCTAACTACAACAGGTTTTTAAGCATTTTTTTTTCTTCCTATTTTGCCTGCAGGTTGCCCTGTTCTCTGGTCCTATCCCCTCACTCCTTTTATAAAGCCAAGATCCCTACTTTTTATGTACTATACTGAGGTATAATGTATACCTTTTTTTCTACTAGAAATAGTGTAGGGCAGGCCTGTGGTGGCGCTCACTTTAATCTGAGCACTCAAGAGGCAGAGGCAGGAAGACCTCTGAGTTTGAGACCAGCCTGGTCTACTTTAGAGACCTCAAATATTTATCTTTAGAGAAGTAATGATAATGCTATTATGAAGGATTTCCTGATTGTTTTCTGCTCTGTGTATGTCTTGTGTATTTTAGTAGTTCTAGCAGCCATGTAAGCAGCAGAAAGGATGAGACAAATGCTCGAGATACTTATGTTTCATCTTTTCCTCGGGCACCAAGCACTTCTGATTCTGTGCGGCTCAAGTGTAGGGAGATGCTTGCCGCAGCTCTCCGGACAGGAGGTAAGTTTACATTTTGCATTCCCATGTCACCTCTACCTTTGTGTTAGTATTTTATAGGTGTCATCCTGCTGATAGCTCCCGCTGCTTAGCTTAGGAGTTTGTTGCTCAGTAGCACTTAGTAGAGGACAGTAAAAAGAGGAACGCAGGACATTTTGACCTCCAACAAGCAGAGCCTTCTAGGGTGTTGATGCCTTTCCTGATTCATGCTAATTTAAGCTTTCCCACACAAATCTTTAATCTGCAAACTCATTACCCTGACCTTAGGTTGAGAGGAATGAACACTGAATTGTCAAATGTTAGTATGACATACAGTATTTATGTTAATAATTCATTTTTATACTTTTTATAGTTGGAAAAGCAGTATGTATTTACAATTATACTTATGTAGAAAGTACTACATAGGACTGATTTTTAGACTTAACATGTAAACTTTAGACTTTAAGGATTCATATACAGTGAAACATAATGTGGTGTTCATAAACTATGTCAAATGTCTGTGTATTAGCTACAGAAGTAAGCTTGATTGGCAGAATATTTGACATGTTATACAAACTCATCCTCTTCCCTTTCAATTATGCTGAACCATGTATAACTATGGTGACCAATTTTGCTCCTTATTTGGTTCTTGCTACTTTAATTTCTTTACTGTCTCTGTTTTCCCCCCTTTTTCTTTCTAGCAGTTCTATTTATTCTTTCTATCCTTTTGAGCATTTGTGTAATTCTTCTGAGTATCTCTATGTATGTGATTGGCAGATGAAATGAGTAGTTTCTCTGTGCTGAACCCTGAGTCACAAGAGACAGGACAATTCTTCCTAATATCTGTTCTTTCTCTTCTCTCTGTTGGAACACCCAGCGTTTATGGTCTTATGAAATGAGGAATTGCCTAGTATAGGAATTGTTTCCTCAGGAAAAGGAGTCATCAATGCAGGAGTACTATGGCAAAGATCTTAGACAAAGTCCGGAAGAGTAGTGGGCAAGATCTAACGCAGACATTCTTTACAGAAGGCAAATGGAGTTGAAGAAATAGAAATGGTTTGCTTACGCTTTACAATAATGAGTTTTCCATTCTTATTTCTAGATGATTATGTTGCTATTGGAGCTGATGAGGAAGAACTGGGATCTCAGATTGAGGAAGATATCCTTTGTGTGCACATCTGTAGCTGTGTTTAGTAGTCTGTGAGGTTTTCTTGTCCCTTTTCTTCTGCTATATAAGTCAGAGATTTATTCTATACTTTCTTAGGAAGGAGAAGGGTATTTATTCATGTTATTTCATTTATTTCTTTGTTATTCAAAATTTAACAGCACATGTTTGATGGTAGTTTTGTCTTTCTGTCTTTGCAAATTGGGAATGTAGCATCTGAATTTAAGTTGTGTAAACTGACAGGAAAAATACAAAGATCACTCAATGGAGTACCTCAGCAGAATACTCAAGAGTCCTCTGTTCTTTCTGGCAGACCATGTGTTTATTCCTGGCACCATAGAAAAGACTGTGTGAGAGAGGCCTTGCATGTGGAGCACCTAGGTGACAGTATAAGACGGAACCATCCTTTTTGAGGAACTGGTCTTTGGAAAAAGTAAGCTCCTCTAGGCCTTGGTCTCTATTTTGACCTGGCCTTCTGTGGAAAAGAACCAGCTGTAATATTTTGTCACTGAGCTGGTTAATGAGATGAGCTTCCAGTACTGCCACCAGTGGTCTCTTCTCAGAAGACCTCCAAGGGAGCTATGGCTATGCTCATAGAAATTTGAGGTCCATAGTGGGATTTAGACTTGGGCAAGTTAAAAGCTTGCATAATTGTAATTTCTCAAATACTTGCTAACTTGGGTTGTGGCAATTAGTCTTTGAAATCATGTTATTGCATGCTTCTGAAATTAAGAATTAAATAAAAAAGCATCACTTAGTCACAGTTGTAAAGATTAACAGTATGACCAGTTACAGATGAAGGAATGAGGAAGTGTTGTCTTATCATTTATCTAAATTGCAAACCAGTTTTGCAAATTGCTTGAAATTTAAGAATTATGAATTTGGCAGATCAAAGAAAGTTCTTATCTATATAACTTACTCTTTTTCCCTTAATGGCCAAGTACCTATATATCAAGAAATAAGGAATACAGACATGAAATACAAAAACAGAGTACGAAGTAGGATATCAAATCTTAAAGATGCAAAGAATCCAAATTTAAGGAAAAATGTGCTGTGTGGGAATATTCCTCCTGACCTGTTTGCTAGAATGACAGCAGAGGTGAGCAAGTCTGTATATAAAGCTATATAAATATCTTATGTGCTGTGTATCTCATATACTGCAAAAACAACTATAATATATTTATATATTAGAAACACTCAAGATTATTTTCTCCATTGATATTGTTGGTTTATTCCTTCTGTCTTGAGCTTTCCAGATGTTCTTTGTGTGGTACATTAAATCACCTGGATCCATTTATCATGTGAATTTATATGAATTATGAATCTTTTAGTTTTGAGCAGACTTTGTATCCTCTAACCCTTTTACCATGGTTAAAAACGATAAGCTTGGTCATCTTACTGGTTCTTTCTTAAATATATGTAGAAAATAATGGGATAGATTCAGTCTGCTATGTATAGACATTAGCCATAGTGTATCTACAATCTTGATTTTATTAACCACCCAGCAGAGTAATATTAACTTTTGAAATAGCTAATAAAATTTGCTATCTTTAAGAAATTTTGTCTTAAAATCTTATTGAAAAATATCTAAAACTTTTGTAAAGCAGAGAACACAATGTAATCAGATTCTATATATCCGTTTCCTGAGTTCTAACTACTTTTGAGAATTTGTCTTTCTTTTTTCTAAGTAACTTTTTTCTTTTTCATTCTTTTCTCTTGAATTATGTCACGCATAATTCTTTTGTATGTCTATGCCCTCTACTAAGTCCTGTCAGGGACTTGGAGCCTACCGACCTCCTGGATATTTTTTCTTAAAGTATTTATTTCAGTGACTAAAGACGCTCTTTTATTATGGACTACCACTGTCCTTGATGCTACTTTTCCTGGCATATTTTTGTGTACTTGGCTCAAAATAAATCCAGATCTTCCTCCAAAGGTCCCTGGCTTGAGGATGGCATGGGTAGTTGATAATATTTAGACCACTTTGAGAATACTAGAGTTACTGATTGCTACAATTTTGCATTGTTAGTTTATAAACAGTATGTGGACCTAAGTTTTATATAAATATTTACAAGTCTTTAAATAAATTTTTAAAGGAAGCAAACTATTTTAAGTCTTTTGAGGGATATTAGTTTCAAGCCTTTAAAACTTTACAAGCTGATTTTACTTTTATTGTTGATTATTGGTAAGCTATGTGAACTCGAAAACATTGAAGATAAGGAATGACTGTAGGAAGCATCTAACTGATTGATACTGCCGTAGGAAATGGCTAGTGATGAGCTCAAAGAGATGAGGAAAAACCTGACCAAAGAAGCCATCAGGGAGCATCAGATGGCCAAGACCGGTGGGACCCAGACTGACTTGTTCACTTGTGGCAAATGTAAAAAGAAGAACTGCACTTACACACAGGTTTGTGATGGACTCGGGTCTCATGTTCACATTAAGAATGTCTCACTCCTGTTTCAAGAGTAAAGATAATTAAAGAATCTCATACTCTTATGACCTCTTAGTGAAAAAGTGCTTTCTTGGTAGATTCCAACTAATTGAAGAGAAGTTGATGCATTTATGTGGTCATAAAAATATTTACAGTAAAAACTGTAGTGGTTACATAAAATAAAAGATGTCCTACAATGACCAGGTTGTTTTTAACAGCTCATAAGCAGTTATTGGTTACTGTGTCAGAGTAAGCAGCACCATATAGTTTAAGGAAAGTTGTCCACTCTCAAATGGCTTGTGAGTGCTGAGGTTTACCTGCCTTACAGAGAGGTGTTCACAGGCAACAGGAAGTCGCCTACTTCAGGGACCTAGGTACTATTGCCATTGTGTACAGAATGGCAGAGGATTTTTTTTTAAGTGAGAGATACTTACGTACGTACGTACATGTGTGTGTGTGTGTGTGTGTGTGTGTGTGTGTGTGTGTGCGTGCGTGCGTGCGTGTGTGCGTGCATGTGCGTTCGTGTTTGTGTGAGTGTGTACATGGAGACCAGAGGGGTATTTGAGTCTCTCCTTCCACCATGGATTTGGGACTTGAGCTCAAGTTAGGGTTGACGGCAAAAACATTTGCATACTGATCCATCTCACAGAGCCAGAAGGACATTTTGTTTTTAATCCAGAAGGCCTTGTATACTACTGTTTTCAGAGTGTTTGTTCCTCTTCCTCCTCCTCCTTTTAGATTTATTTATTTTATGTCTTATGCATTGAGTGTTTTGCCTGCATGTTGTTGTGCATCTTTGTGCCCTTGGAAATCTGAAGAGGCTGTCCGGTCCTCTAGAATTGGATTTATGGAGTTGTGAAGTACCAAGTAGGTGCTGGGAATACAACCTTGCTCTTCTGCAAGAATGGCAAGTGCTCGTAATTGCCGAGTCATCCCTTCAGTCCTTATTAGAATATTTCTTTACTTTTTTGTTGCTATTTGTTTGTTTGATTGGTTTTTTTGAGACAGGATTTCTCTCTGTAACAGCCCTGGCTTGTCTTAGAACTCTGTAGACCAGGCTGGCTTAAAACTCACAGAGCCTCCTTAGTATTAGGATTAAAGGCATGTACCAGCACAATTTAATGAGTGACTTTTAGAGGATTTTTTCCTCCCCACTTATCTGGATAAATTACACGTGAAAGACGAACAGATAAAAAAAAAATGAAGTTTGAAATTCTATGCTCTTTTGCCAATGGTGTATTTGAACTTGTGTTTGCAGATCTTAAGGTAATATCACTGGAGTTACTGTCTATATTTATGTAGAATGTGCTATATGTTGGATTATTTTTAATGGTCATTCAAAAAGCAATAATATTCATTTAATTTTATGGCAGGTGCAAACTCGTAGTGCTGATGAACCAATGACAACTTTTGTTGTATGTAATGAATGTGGAAATCGGTGGAAGGTATGGCCCCCCTTGCATATATATCATAACTTGCTGTTTCTTTGCAAGTGGACTAAGATATAAATATGTACCCTCCTAGGACTTGATCTTACCAATGCATATGTTTTAACACCAGGGAAAAATACTAAATTATTTTCACACATTCCCATGTGTATACATTTTTGATCTTGGAAAAATTTATAGAGTTCTTTGGTATCAGTGTTTATTTTAGGAATTATAGTGGGCTTAGTTGTGAATTGGTAGCTTTTTAGTAAGCCTTTATTTTGCTTTTGTATTTGTGAATTTGTCTCATACAAGCAAGTTTTTTTTTTTTTTTTTTTTGGTTTTTGTTTTTTGCTTTTTGTGTGTGTGTGTGGTTTTTTTTTTTTTTTTTTTTTTGGAGCTGAGGACCGAACCCAGGGCCTTGCGCTTGCTAGGCAAGAGCTCTACCACTGAGCTAAATCCCCAACCCCGAGTTTATGTTTTTTAAAGGACATATTTTAAGTGTTCTTCTATTCTAATGTTCATAGTATGTGTTCTTTGCTTACTTCACACATGTATATGATGTACTCAGTTACTCATCCTTAGCCCTCATCTCTCCTTTACACATCGCCCCTCCTTCCCTCCAAGGCCCTTTCACACCTTAATGCTGTTTTGTTTTGTGACCTGCTGAGTTTGATCAGGGCAGTCTCTATGACTACAGGTTTTGAACTGTTCATTAGTTTCCATTGCTTCTTCCCGAGAATTTACCAATAATTAAGCAAGGAGTAGGGTTGTGATGCCCTCCTGGCTTGAGATTGACTGTTGGTGACACTCGCCTTTTTGTATAGACCACTGGAAAGCTAATTTTTGAGTGACTTTGTTTTATGAATTCCAAAGCAAAATATGAAATTAGGATTACACATCAATCTCAATGTTACTTTTATTATTAATAAAGCTGGGGATCTTAGTAGTGTGGGGTCGGGAAATACCCATAGTAGGGATGTCTTTGGAGTCACACAATAATTGGCACTCCCTTGCCTCTCACCCTCACTCAACTATTATTTCTTCATGTAGTAGGCATAAATAATACTTAAGTTCCCTCTGTCATCACTCTTTTCCAGTCCTGCTGAACAAACTTGACCTGTCCAGATAGCTCTTAGATCTGTTATATATGCTAGAGCTTTTTATCACTGCTGTGAGCAGTATACAGTTTGTCTTAATATAGTCTACTAAAACATGTTGTACCATATGGTTCTTAATGAATTTAAGAAATTTAGTTTAATATAGAAAGCTAATAAGTGTTATTTATTTAGCCAAGAAACATTAGAGAAATACTTTTAAAAACATGAAAACTTGATATATTTGTTCTTTAGTTACATAGTTCTTGTAATTCTATAATGGAGGGTAAAAATGAGTGACTACTATGCATAAAACATTTTTCAAAAATACCTTTTTAATAAAGTATATAAAGTTAAGATATATACCCATTGCTTATATTTTTAAAATCTTACAAAATATTTCTTTTGTCTTTGCAGTTCTGTTGAGTTTGGAAGAATTGGCAAGGTATCTGGACCATTAAGAAAAACCAATTTTGTAATTAGCTTTAAAATTAAGCCAGGCTACTCGTTTCCCTGCAAGTGAAATTCGTAAACAGTATACATCCCATGGGTTGGTCTTTGTTGTTTACCTGACAGTCTTTCTTAAATGCCTTCTGTGGTCTCAGATCAGCTGGGAGACCATAAAATAATTATATAATGTGTTGCTTTGTTCTTTTTTATAAGTTGATGTTGCATTTTATTAAATATTAACTTTTTATAGTCTAGAACACAAAAATTCTGTTGATCTTACATACAGATAAATTGCTTTTCTCATTGGTATGTACCTAAAAATATTAAAGGAAAAGGAATAATATAAATTTTAGAGTTACCAACTATACTATGTTTTCTAGTAGTACTTGACCGGCTTCTCAAAGTTGTGCACACAATTGGAACTCGCATATTACTTTACTCTTAATTACTGTGTTCACAAGCCTCGGATCCTTAGATCTCTTGCGTCTGTGACTAACCACAGTGACCACTTCTTGTATTTCTCACACATGTATATTACCATTTTTTAATAGATTTTACTTTGAAAACTGACTTGGTTGCCATCAGTTTATTTTATTTGATTTTGTGATGTATTTTAGTTTTACAGAGCTAAGCTTTTCACAAAGCCCCTCACAGGCATACTTCTGGTGAATTTTCCCCCATAGGAAGCCATGCTGTGAAGAAAATATTAGTATCTGAGTAGAGTTCCTGGAGGCAACATGACTGTACTTGCACTTGGAAACCTACTGACCAAGGATTAAGCCTGAGAACTATGTAAATTACTAAGCTGTGCTCTTTGCATATGGAGGATGCGAAAAAAATCCTTTAGACTGAATCTTTTGTGCTAAATTTTTTCTTACATGATGATGTCAAGCCAACTGAAATGTAGGCCGTAGCAAGTAGTTTTACAAAACATACTTCACAATTAAGTTTTACTTTTGTTTAAATGTGTCCCACTTGTTTTGCTAGTACTAAGCAGTGGCTTTCACATCGTTTTCTTGACACAGACGTCCTAATGCACAGAGCAAAGGCCACTATTTAAAGTTTACAACTTAAGTGCCTCTGCCTGTGTTCAGACTTCTGTGTAAAGACCACTGCACAAGCTTTGCGCTCTGCTCTGCTCTGCTCTGCTCTGCTCTGCAGACCGTTTGACATAACATAGAAAACAATATGCTAAAAGGATTGGTCCATGGGTAATTGCTGTCACTTTAAAAATAAAGTACATTTTGAAAGAATTAGTTTAAAAGTAATAAGGTTAAAATAGCCCCACTTTTAAGTGATCCATTTTAAAATTTGTAAATCAATAAAATTTTTTGTTGTTAAATATAACTGTTTTTGTGGTTTATTTTGATGATCTCTGTAAGTGTAAGCCAGCCTTAATTGAATGGTTTCCTCGTAAGAGGATCTGTTGCCTTCCTCTGGCCTGATTACACTGTACACATGTGGTACATAATCTACATAATCGTGTGTAAACAGCCATACACGGAGATAATTTTTAAAAGTTGAGATATTTTTGAGGTAGTTGATATTCAGAGGGTAAAACTTTGTTTAGAACGTAATAGGTCTGAATAGTGTAGGTCTTTATCTACCCTAAGACCGTGTCAGCAAACATCAGAATATCTGTGCTTTTAACTAGGCTCAGCTATCATAGCTGCTGTAAGTGTCCTAGTTGGCCACCTGGTACAACTTTTGGCTGGAGAATTGTGATGGTCCCAGTGAGCTCAAATGTTTTGAATGCTTGGTCCATAGTTATGGAACTGTTTAGGAAAAATTAAGAGATGTGGCCTTTTTGGAGGGTGTTTGCCACTGGAGCTGGGGTTTGAAGTTTCAAAACCCCCCACAAAGATACTGTTCAGTGCCATGCATGCTTTCCTGTTACTGTGGACCCTGCCATGTGCTTAGAAACTAGCCATCTGGATCTACGAAAGTCAATTTTTTTTTTAATACATGTTTTATTATAGAAAGCAAAGGAAATAAGACATGAAGTAAGCTATGGGTCTAGGAATGTCTCTAACTTAAGGCAAAGGACGACCAAGCTGTGCCTTCTTATTGGGCATTTCCAATCCTGGGATTGACAGGTATGATTTCTTGTGCTTTGGGACGCTCTTGTTAACACTTGTCAGTATATAAGTTCATTTCATAAAGGGATCCTCAGTTACTGATTAAATCAAAGAATGAAGTTTTATTATTGAAGAGAAAACATGTTTAAACTTATCAAGAGTCACCAAGGTGGGACTAAAGAGATGACTCAGCAGTTAAGAGCATGTATTGCCAGTTCCAAACACAGGTTAGATTGGTCAGAACTATCTGTAACTCCAGGTCCAGGGGAACACACACACACACACACACACACACACACACACACACACACACATTTTAAATGAGGCGTGCCAAAAAGAATTTTAGCACACAATAAAAGCAGTGTGAAAACAAAGTGGCTCCAAGTTTTGTTCTCAGTTACTTTGGGGAATTCTAGAGGAGTACTAAGTCTTGTTTCATGTTGCCTTAGACACAGATTGACATTCGTGAAAATATTTTTTATGGACACATGGCACATGAGCAAAGTAAAAAGGCTTTTGTCTGTCGGAGGGAATAAAGTTGACTCGTGGAGCATCTGTAGATGAACCTCTTGTTTTACTGTCTGCCAGCTTCTCTCATTAAATATTTTCGGTTGTGTACACAGTCATATCTGAGGGTGCTCTGGGAACAGACACAGCACTTTGATGGGCATCTGGGACCTTAGATATCAGACGTGGCTAAGGGAGGGCAGGGGACAGTATTCATGTGCTCTATGGCCTGGGTCTTTATGTTTAAAACAGCTGTTCTTAGTTTTATCAGAGAAATCCCTTGGATAGGCCTGGCTAGTGCTGCCTACAAGGACAAGTGTAATCATCTGAATTCCTTCTCATTTTCCCTGTCCTTTTCATTCTCACACTGAAAAATCAATGTCGTATAGCTGAGTCTGGGGTGCGGGATTCCATCTGTACCTGCTCATGCTGTACAGATGCTGTGAGCTGACAGGCTGATGAAATGGTGGCCTAGAAGAGTTTGCCTTTGAGAGATGAGATCCAGGTTGGTAAATCTGAAAGCCTCAGCCTGCTGAAAAATCAGGTGGGATTTTCTTTCCTTCCCTGGTATGGGTCTAATTTGTCGTGAACAAGTTTACTGCAGTTTTCCATCCTGTGCTGAGCCTGTCATTAGTATGTCTTACTTCCCTTCTGTTGTTTGACAATCTCAGGCAATAGGTAACTCCTGATCTAGGAGAACTTACACCCTCCTGATAAATAGCCAGTATGATTTTAAGCAAATAGTTTATTTATCTGCATGCTTTTTAATTCTCAGAATTAAACAAAATTCCTCTGTTTTCCCTGAGGATTGCAGCAAATAGAACTGTGATGGTTTGTATATATGCTTGACCCAGGGAGTGGCACTATTTGGAGGTGTGGCTTGTTGGAGTAGGTGTGTTGCTGTGGGCATGGGCTTTAATACCCTCGTCCTAACTACCTGTAAGCAGTCTTGTAGAACTCTCAGCCCTTATGCCATGCTTGCTTGCATGTTGCTGTGTTCCTGCCTTAATTATAATGGACTGAACCTCTGAATCTGTAAGCCTGACCCAACTGTTGTCCTTACAAGAGTTGCCGTGGTCATGGTGTCTATTCACAGCAGTAAAACCCTAAGACTAGAACCCAGTATAAAGGCTTCCATGTAAAATCAGAGCCAAAGTTAAGGTCTGAAAGCCACAGGTAAGTTGAGATGAATCTTTAGCAAAACTTCCTTATTTCTCCTCCCTCTTCCTTGCATTTTTGCAGTTCCATGACTGAGAAACGAACGTGGGCTCTTAATTATTCATGTACTTCTGCTAAAGGAAAATATTGAAAGGGTAGTAGTGGAGAGATGACAGAAAGTGCTGTTTATGGTATACCCCCAAGGGCTGAGTATCCTTTTCCCTGGTAACCTGGATAAATAGGAAAGTAAGGAGATGGGGTAGAACTCTGTAGAGTGGGGGAAGATAACTGCTTCAAAACAAGTTTGGGAACAAATGAGGCTCATCCAAGAAATCAGAGGTGACCTCTCTTGGTTTTTCATTAATTGCCCCTTATCCCAGAAGAAGGCCATGAAGACTTGAATATAAGGCACTTCAGACTATTTCCCCTGACTTAGAAACAAAAACAAACCCCAAAGCAACCTGTAGAGGTACAGGTGTAGTAAACTTTCCTATCATCTGGCTCATATTGAGGCTAGTGCTAATGTATTATCTCAGGACCAAACATGCAAACATGTTCCCATTCTCTCTCTTTTTTTTTTTTTTTTTGGTTCTTTTTTTCGGAGCTGGGGACCGAACCCAGGGCCTTGTGCTTCCTAGGCAAGCGCTCTACCACTGAGCTAAATCCCCAACCCCTCCCATTCTCTTTTTAAAAAGATTTTAAAATTTGATGCAGATGAGCATTTTGCCTGCATGTGTGTCGATGTACCATGTGTGTGCTGAGTGGCCATGAATGCCTGAAGGCCAGAAGAGGGTGATGGATCCCCTGAAATGAGTGGTTGTTAGCCACCATATAGTTTCTGGGACTTGAACCTGAGTCCTTTGCAAGAACGGTCAGTGCTATTAATTGCTGAGCCATCTCTCCAACCCCATATTCCCACTTTTGAAAATGCACGACAGCAAGAAGTCCAAGTGTTTTTATCACATTCGTAAGGAGAAACAAATACAGAGGCCTTTAGAATAAGGAGAGAAGCTTCATCCATTTTCCGAATCCTCGAGTTGTTCTGCAGCATCAAAGCCAAGAAGCTTCCCATCCTTTGGTGAGCCTTCACATGACCACAAGATATACAAACATGGGTGCAAACACTCGCCCACCTAGGGTTTTAATTTGAATACTGGAATGCAAGCTCCTGTTAGGAGTGTCTCTGACGTTTATTCTCTAGTCTCTCTTCTAAGCAGTATAGTGTGGGGTTTCAGGGATGGATCAGAGTTGGTAGGTAGCCTGGTTCAGAGAAGGTTTTCTTGTGTGAATGGTTCTGCCTTTTGTTTCAGATTAAAGGTTAAATGGAAATGTGCTGGAATATTTGGCCCTAACCCCTGACCGGTCAGGCATGCTCAAGGGACTGTCTTAATACCCTAGGGATTAAGTCCTTACCGTCAGATAGGAGATTACTTACTGTACTCGAACTGGGATTATTCCCTCATAATTTGGAAGTGGGAAACGGAAATAAAGCATATAGCACTGAGAATATTGTGACAGTCCACTGGGAGCCTGTGAGGGAAAGTGCACCACGTGAGTCTTCAGACTCTCGCTCTCAGCCACTGAGCCCTGCACAATGGTGGCCGTGGCTTCCCTGCCACGAAGCCATGCCAGTGTTACAATCTCGATATCCTACTGGAACACAGACCTGAAACCCCCCATTCCAGCCAGGATTTGACACTATAGAATAGCCAGAGACATCGAGAGAAACATGGCTATTAGGACTCTTCAGGTAACAGTCATCAATAGCATCTGTCTGCCTCAAACCACCACACACCAGTCAGTCTCTGAGGAAGTTACCTCAGGTAAAAGAAGGGTATGGGAGTCCCTGCAAGTGTTGGGACCAGCTGCAAAGCAGTCAGCAAAGAGGCAAAGGAATTCAGTGTAGCCTGACTTAATCAGCCAAGCTGGACCAAACTTCGAAAGTCTGAGGCCAGGCAGTTTATTGGAAGCACATTTTAACAGTACAGTTTGGGAAAAAGTTTCCTGGTGTAAATACAAGACCTGGTGTACAAGGAGGCATAATTACATAGCAACTCAACTCAAAGTACATGTCATTCCTTCCCAAAAGATGGGTTCTTGAGATAGACTACTTGTATTAGCTTAGGGCCTAGGGAAGGATCTGGTATGGTCAAAGTCATACAGTAGCATAGAGTTCTTTTGGGCTGCTAGCCACCTGCAGTCCTTGTTGTGGAAGCACAGGGAAGCCCCTAGCTATACAGATAATGTAAGGGCCATTTAGACTCTTATGTATTATGTATTATGCTCCTAGTTGTGGGAACTTCATAGGACCTGGCCCTTAATGACAGATCATCTCCAATTTCCAGCCTTCCACGGGACCTTAATGGCCCTGGGATGTGGAGGAAAGGATGGAGAAGGGTCAGACTGCCTCAACCCCAGAAACCTCAGAGACAGGACAGTAGGAATTGGCTATATCCTCTCCTTTCAACCTGGCACCAGAAAGCCAGCTTTCCCACCATTAACCCTAGTAACAAATTTACCACTCTGAGAGTATCAGATTTCACTCCTTGACCTTAAAAGGCAGCCCCAACTCCTGATTCTCCAACCTCTGAATATGCAGATGAAGTTTTTTCCAACATCTTGTCCTGGCCTATTGTACATGACCACACAAATCTTGTCCTAGAGACCCTGGTGATCTCTTCAGGAACATAAATTACCCCCCACCCCCCAATGGACTGAATTAGTTCTCTGAAGCTGTTCCCTGGGTGTGTGTTCTTTGCCTGTGCACTCACAGCTGACCAAGATCCTGTATTGTATCCCCTGCCCTACAGTCTAGCCTGGTGCATAACAGGTCTGTCTACCTGCAGGGGAAAACAAACAGGAGAAGGCAGCCTTCTAGGTGAAAAGACAGGTTTTACACCTTTTCTTTTGAAAGATGCTTAACATTCCTGGTTTTCCTGGTCATCTGTGGGCACAAGGACCTTTGTGCTCTGAACAGAAGGGCATGAGCTGAAGTGTCACCACTGTAGCAACACAGGCCTATCAAGGACCAGGTATCCAGGAAGGTGAAAGGATTTCCTGAACAAAACACCAATGGCTTATGCTCTAAGATCAAGAATCGACAAATGGGATCTCATAAAACTGCAAAGCTTCTGTAAGGCAAAGGACACTGTGGTTAGGACAAATCGGCAACCAACAGATTGGGAAAAGATCTTTACCAATCCTACAACAGATAGAGGCCTTATATCCAAAATATACAAAGAACTCAAGAAGTTAGACCGCAGGGAGACAAATAACCCTATTAAAAAATGGGGTTCAGAGCTAAACAAAGAATTCACAGCTGAGGAATGCCGAATGGCTGAGAAACACCTAAAGAAATGTTCAACATCTTTAGTCATAAGGGAAATGCAAATCAAAACGACCCTGAGATTTCACCTCACACCAGTGAGAATGGCTAAGATCAAAAACTCAGGTGACCGCTGATGCTGGCGAGGATGTGGAGAAAGAGGAACACTCCTCCATTGTTGGTGGGATTGCAGACTGGTACAACCGTTCTGGAAATCAGTCTTGAGGTTCCTCAGAAAATTGGGACTTTGAACTACCTGAGGATCCAGCTATACCTCTCTTGGGCATATACCCAAAAGATGCCCCAACATATAACAAAGACACGTGCTCCACTATGTTCATCGCAGCCTTGTTTATAATAACCAGAAGCTGGAAACAACCCAGATGCCCTTCAACAGAGGAATGGATACAGAAAATGTGGTACATCTACACAATGGAATATTACTCAGCTATCAAAAACAATGACTTTATGAAATTCATAGGCAAATGGATGGAACTGGAAAATATCATCCTGAGTGAGGTAACCCAATCACAGAAAAACACACATGGTATGCACTCATTGATAAGTGGCTATTAGCCCAAATGCTTGAATTACCCTAGATGCATACAACACATGAAACTCAAGAAGGATCACCAAAATGCGAATGCTTCACTCCTTCTTTAAAAGGGGAACAAGAATACCCTTGGCAGGGAATAGGGAGGCAAAGTTTAGAACAGAGACAGAAGGAACACCCATTCAGAGCCTGCCCCACATGTGGCTCATACATATACAGCCACCCAATTAGACAAGATGGATGAAGCAAAGAAGTGCAGGCCGACAGGAACCGGATGTAGATCTCTCCTGAGAGACACAGCCAGAATACAGCAAATACATAGGCGAATGCCAGCAGCAAACCACTGAACTGAGAATAGGTCCCCCGTTGAAGGAATCAGAGAAAGGACTGGAAGAGCTTGAAGGGGCTCCAGACCCCATATGAACAACAATGCCAACCAACCAGAGCTTCCAGGGACTAAGCCACTACCTAAAGACTATACATGGACTGACCCTGGACTCTGACCTCATAGGTAGCAATGAATAGCCTAGTAAGGGCACCAGTGGAAGGGGAAGCCCTTGGTCCTGCCAAGACTGAACCCCCAGTGAACGTGATTGTTGGGGGGAGGGTGGTAATGGGGGGATGATGGGGAGGGGAAGTCCATATAGAAGGGGAGGGGGAGGGGTTAGGGGGAATGTTGGCCTGGAAACTGGGAAGGGGAATAAAAATCGAAATGTAAATAAATACTCAAGTTAATAAAGATAAAAAAATTATATCTATGAACTTTCTCATAAGTATGGTTCTATTACTATTTTAAAATTATATAATGAGATTGAAACCTGAATTTTAAAATAAAAAGGTTAAAATATGAATGGTAAATAAAGTGCTAATATTGGAATAATAAAAGAATTGTTATAAATTGTTTTATCAAAATAAAATATTTACTCAAAAAAAAAAAAAAAAAAGAACAAGGAGAGAAGAATGGAGTTTGGAGGTAGCACAGAAAACCTGGAAATGCGGTGTTGGGAAGAAGGGCTCACTGTCTGGATGTGCCTCTGACCTATGTGGTGGTTGAATAGGAATGGCTGCTGGCCATAAGAGCTTGCCCAGGATTTTTAAGAACTCTGGGGAAAGTAAAAGGTTGAGGAGAAGGAACAAATTGATTAGCTGGTGAGATCGGTACCCTCGTTAAAGAAACATAGAAAGGAATACACTCAGGTTTTGGGGTTTTTTTGAGTTGATATTTTTACAAGATTAGAGACAAAAATCTTAACCCCTAGATGCCTTGCTAGCAGTTACAGGTGTGGCTTACTTCTGGAGGGCACCCTCTGAGACATGTAGATTCTTTGGTCCAGGGACAAAGAACTGGACCAGGAACACTAGATAGTGGCAGAGAAAGAGATGGTTATTAACAGCACTTCAGAGGGTGGCAGCAGGCAGCAGGCCTAGAGCCAAGATAGCTTAGACACCTGCAGGCTCAGCCATGGCAGTGGAGAGCTGTAGAGGTCGTTTACATAGCACGCACTTTCCCCCATATTTGGATGTGGGCTTTCCTGGCACATGTTCTGACCCTTGTGTAACCCTTATGCAGGCTTTCTAGCCTTTCTTTCAACTGACTTCTTTCTTATAGCTATCTTGATGCCTCTTGTGGCCCTCTACTCTACTGACACAGGACTATGCAACATCTGTCCTATGTCTCTCTTGTTCAGTGAACATAATGTCTGTAGGATTCAGCCATTTTCAAAATCAGCAGAATTTCCTTTTCCTGTACCAAATATTTATTCCCCCCCCCTCTCTCTCTCTCTCTGTGTGTGTGTGTGTGTGTGTGTGTGTGTGTGTGTGTTATAGAACACATTTTCTTTTTCCACTAGTCCACCACTGAATATTTATTTCACCTCTTAACTCTTGTGATAGTAATGCAGTAATTGGGGGTTTGTATTTCTTTTCAAGATCCCAATTTTATTTCTTTTGAATAAAAAAATGAAATAAGATTTCTGAGTCCTGTAATAATAGTGATTTCATTTTTAATTTTTGGGTAATTTTTGTGATTATTTCCAATATTCTCCAGCAATGCACAGATTCCACCATTTGCCCCTTTTCTCCCAGAACTTGTTATTTGTTCTTTCGTTTGGGCATTTCCAAGAGAAGGTCTGACTCTGTAGTTCAGGCTGGCCTTAGTTTATTATCCCCCTGACTCAGCATCTGAGTGCTTAGGCTGTTTTTCTGATGCCCACTCCTTGTACCAGATATGAAATATTTATTAATGATGATAAGCTTCTTTTTATTTGTACATCTTTAGAGAAATAACTGTCCAAGTATTTCTTCTTGATCTATTTTTTAAGCCAGGTGTTTTTGTTAATATTGTGTTATGGAGTTATGTATAATGTATTTGAATGCACCACACACAGTGTTGTGGGGTACTCACTAGACAAGACTATTTGGACATGGGTTTAAGCCAGTAGAACGTCGTTGTTAGCCAGCCACTGGGACCCCAGTGAAGCCCCAAGCCTTTCTCAGAATGAGCTTTTAAGCACAAAAACCATATTCTGGGTTGACATACTTCAGTTACCAAGGGCAGTTAGCTAGAAGCAGAACTGTAGAGGCCAAAAAGCAAGTTTAGTACATTTAGATACTTTTGCAGAGCTGTGGATTAGGTGTGTAGGTTTTTGTTTGTTTGTTTGTTATTTCGGCAGGTGGTATGTGCTGAGTTTTATGGCCCAAATGGAACCTCCATCATGGGAGTAGTTGTGCTAAGATCTGGGCCCTGATACAATGCATGTGTACATATACGTAATACACATAGAAATGTAGGTGTAGATGCTTGGGTGTGTGCACTCTGGAGGGCAGAGGATAATGCAAGATGTCTCTTTCTATCACTTTCCCCTATGGTCTGTGTCAGGCTCTTTCACTGAATGGAGACTTGACGTATTGGCTAGGCTAGCTGGCTTGCAAGATCCCAGGCTTCATCCCTAAGTCCCTGTGTTCAAGTCCCTGGGCTTGTAGGCATGCACTAATGAGCCCAGAGTTTTACACTGGTACTGGGATTAGAACTTAGGTGATCACACTTGCACAGAAAGTACTTACCCACTGAGTCATTTTTACATGTTTACTATTTAAATGGGCATATGCATGCTGGGAGCCTGCCCAGACTGGAATGGGCTTGAAGTGGGACACAGCGTTAGACGTGGCTTTAAAGCCTGATGATCTCTGGCCTTCTAGCTCACTAACTACACTGAGTGCTTGCTGAGAACTTCTAAAAGATTCTAAAGACTTTCTTTCTTATTCTATGGTTTAAAAACACTAGCTTCTCATTAACTCTGTGCTTTATTAAGCATTGTAACTCGTTGCTTTATTTTACTCTTTATGGTTAAATAAGCTCTAGGGAAACAATTCTTTCTTACTGTTCTGTACTAAGAACTTAACTTTCTTAACTCTTTCTTGTGCTTTGATAAGCTTTAATATCTGGCAATTAACACATACTGTTTAGCAGCAGGGAATTAATCAGCCAGAAACCTCCCTGGCTAAGCTGGTTAACTCTTTGTGAACCAGAGAAAAAGGAAAGGAAAAGAATTAAAATGCATAATACAGGCAGATATGCACAGTAACATATACATTCAAACATTCATACACCCACATTCTGGTTGGGCCTGACCAACACAATCAACTCCACAAGTATTCGTGAATGCTTACATATACCTACATACAAACATATAGACAAACACATATGCATTTGGATGAATGGATGGGTGTCTTAGGGTTTTATTGCTGTGAACAAACACCATGACCAATGCAAGTTTTATAAAGCACAACATTTCATTGGGGCTGGCTTACAGGTCAATCCATTATCATCAAGGTGGGAGCATGGTGGCATCCAGGTAGGCATGGTACAGGAGGAGCTGAGTTCTACATCTTCACCTGACAGAAGTCAGGAACAGACTGAGCATCCTCAGGCAGCTAGGAGGAGGGTCTCCAAGCCCACCCCCACAGTGACACATTTTCTCTAACAAGGCCACACCTTATAATGGTGCCACTCTCTGGGCCAAGCATATGTATCACATTCCATTCCCTGACCTCCATAGGCTTGTTCAAACACATGAGTCTATAGAGACCATACCTAAACATAGTATAATAAAAAAGTACATTTAGTCCAACTTCCAAAGTCCCCATAGTTTATAGCATGTCAACAATGCTAAAGTCCAAAGTTCAAAGTCTCTTCTGAGATCCATCCATTACTTAACTGTAATCCCTGAATTAAGACAGGCAACCAACTGGACAAATTTCACATTCTGTCATCTCCATGTCTGATGTCAAAGTGGTTTTCAGATCTTCAACTCCTTTTTCATCTTTTTTGACTGCAACAAACTTCTTTCTCCTGATCTGGTTCCAATCCCTGTTAGCAGCTTTCCTCAGCAGATAGTCATGGCTCTGGCATCTTTAACATCTTTGGGTCTCCAAGGCAACTTGTTTCAATCCACACATGATCCTCCAAAGGGCTGGCTTCACTTCTCCAGCTCTGCCCTCTGTTGATCCACTCCACTGCCTCAGATGTTCTTGGTGATCCTCCCATAGTACTGGCATTGCTAATACACTAGGGTCCTCCATTGCAACTAGGCTTCACTAATAGCCTCTCCTAGGCTCTCTTCTTGGTGCCAAGCCACAACTCCTTTGCATGACCCTTTCAGTCCTGGGCTGTCAATTGCAACTGAGGATGCACCTTCACCAATGGCCTTCCACAGCCTCTCACAGTGCCCAGCCACAACTGCTCTTCATGACACCTTCATGCCTTCAAAACCAGTACCACCTGGGTGACTCTTACACATTACCAAGTCCAGCCACAGCACAAAGTATAACCATGGCATCTCTGGAACACAGCTCTCAAAAATCACTTCCCAGAAGATTTCACCTCAATGATGCTGGTCTCTTTCTTAGCCCCAGTTAACGAGCATCAACTGTCTCCTTCTCCTCTTGGTGAAAAGCTCTCAGGGAGAACTTTCCCTCGGGATGGAGACCCTCCAACTCTAAAGACCAGACCGAGACACCACAGGATGCAATCAGCAAGAGGATTTGGTTTATTGTCGGGATACACAGGCACAGGCACCTGCGGGCGCTTCAGTCACTCGGGGGACTGGCGCGCCCCACGGAACCAAGGATGGGCTTTTATAGGATTTTGGGGAGCAGAAGCAAGCATACAGAAGCAGATGCATGGTTACAGGGATATAATTGGTGGATTCTAATATGGCAAGGGTTTAGCCCCGGGGGCAAGTTTCCTAGCTACCTTCTTGGAACATAACGACTGACTCGGCCCCCCACCAGGGTGTGGGACCTCTCCCGGGGCTTTTTTCATTGTCAGGTGCTCAACCGAAGTCGTCCTGTTGCCAGGCCTTCAACCAGACACATCTTGCTTGGCAGCCGCTGTGTACTCAGTGTTCTAACCTTTCCCTGAACCAGTCATCTTAAGTACAGCCTTGCAAAATGGCGTTACTGCTGCTAAGCTGGGGTCTTTCATTGGATATAAAGCCAGAGACACATGGCTGAAGCTGCTGAGTTCTGCTGCTTGCAGGAGCTGGAACATGGACCCCTTGGTCTATTGCATTATCACTAGCTTCCTCTTTTCTTGGCTGTCCTGGATCTTGCTCTGTAGATTGACCTTGAATTTAGAGATCTGTATGCCTGTCTCCTGGGATTAAAGGTTTGTACTAAGTTGCCTGGAGCTAATTTAGCTGGGTGGGATCTTGCCCCAAGGTCATTACTCCCTTAATTCAATTTAATACCCTTGAACACAGGATTCAGCTCCATTTCACTTCCTGGTGTCCCTTTAATACTCAAACCATATATTTTGTATTTTTCCTTTTTCAGCTTCCCTTTTTTCATTAAAATGCTCTCCATGAGATTTAACCAGAGAACAAAATCTATGATGGGTGTTTCTGAGACCTCCTTTGTCAATGCAATTAATCTGAGTCTTTTCACCTTAGCCTCAGGCTGACTCTTCAGACAAGGGCAGAAAGCAGGCACATTCCTCACCAAAATACCACAAAAGCAGTCTTTACAGCACATACAGAAATTCTTCTCCTCTGAAACCTCTTGGGCCAGGCCTGCACAGTTCAAATCACTCTCAGTTACAAAGACTTCCTCATTCCTACTAAGATAGCCCATTAAGCCCCATTTAAAGCATTCCTCTGCTTTCCAAATCAAAAGTCCCCAAATCCACATTCTTCCAAACAAAATCATGGTCAGACCTATCACAGCAATAACCCAGTCCCTGGTACCAACTTCTGTCTTAGGGTTTTATTGCTGTAAACAGATACCATGATCGATGCAAGTTTTATAAAGGACAACATTTAGTTGGGGCTGGCTAACAGATTCAGAGGTTCAGTCCATTATCATCAAGGCGGGAGCATGACAGCATCCAGGCAGGCATGGTGCAGGAGGAGCTGAGTTCTACATCTTTACCCAATGGAAGCCAGGAACAGACTGAGCATCCCCAGGCAGCTAGGAGGAGGGTCTCCAAGCCCACCCCCACTGTGACATAGTTCCTTCAACAAGGCCATAAATTCTAATAGTGTCACTCTCTGGGCTAAGCATATGCAAACCATCACAATGGGTGAATGGGGCAAAGCTCCCCAAGACAAACCATTCAACCAACAAGTTTATTTCTTTTCTCTGGTCTTTTTTATACCTTCTTAGACAAAAAGTTCCTTAGAAAATTGCTTCAGAGATAAAATGTTCCAGAGAATGGGAGATACAGAAGGATGTTGATATTAAGTTCAAAGCAGTACTTTATTATAATATGCTCATTATAAGTTCAAAGCAACAGTTTCTACACAGCCTTGCCTTATCATAGTACACATCTGTGACTTTATCCTTGGACCTAAATGTTTTTCCTTGTACACAAATTTGTCCCGTCTATTTCTCTTTTTAGTATAATTATGAAAGCTCACTGTATTTCTTAAACACATTTCTTAAGCCTTTACTTATTATCATGAGGAGTGGACACACTCTAGTCTTGATTCTAACTTTATTACATCTCTCTAGCAACTAAGACCATCTCTAAAAACTTTCTTCCTAAAATTATTTGAATCAAATCAGGAATTCTATAGAATCATTATGTATTTGTCTACATAACATCACCATAAGTTAGTACATCTTTGTAGGTCTGTAGAGATCTGCTCAAAAGGGTGAGTCAATACCTAGTGATTATTATATACTTAGTAATAGAAGAAAAAGCATATCAGTCGCAGAGATCTTTCCTCTGGTTTAATCCTCTTGGCCTTGCCTAGAGAAGCAAATCTGTCACAGATTTAGTCCATGGTGGAACCATGTCAGGAAAATCACCTGCTAATTTTTAGTTTCTCCTAGATGGCTCTTGACAGATGCATAGTTTTTGAGCAGACTCTTCCACTCCATAGGCAGCTTTCTTACTGTGCATTGTTTCCTGTGTAGACAGGAAGTGTTAGATTCTCATGTACTGCCACTTCTCCAGTTTTGTTTTTGTGGCTTCTGCTTTGGCACCATCTTCAAAACCCACCACCAATGCTGAGGTCCTGGGTCATTTCTGTTGCAGTTTTATCTAGGTGATTTACAGTTTGGGGCCTTGATATGTGAATCTTTTATCATGTTGAGTTGGGGTTTGTGCATGGTATAACATGAGGGTGCATTTTCAGCAGTAATTCCGGTTTACCAAGCACATCTGTTACAGATGTTACATAGATACATAGATGTTACATCTCCCTGTGATGGCTATTCTTGGTTGTCCACTGACTATACTCCTGAAATTAACTAAAATTAAAAAAATAGAAGTTATACCTTTGAGCAATTTTTGCTTAATTTGAGATCTACTTCTAATCCAGATCTTTGAGGTTGGAAGACAGACCTTGAATCCAAATCTTTAATGCAGATTTAAACTGTGTCATGCCTTCTGCTGGAAGTCTATATAAAAGGACACAGGATGAAGGAAACTTTTGCTCTTTGCCTTCTTGCTTTCACCTTGCTAACAAGTCTATTCTTCACTGCCTTTAGACCCAACTCCTTCAGGATTCCATTGTATACTCAAGACCAGCTGAGACATCCAGGCTGATGGACTAAGCAACTACTGGATTCTTGGGACATCTGTGACCAGGCCCTCTACTGTCTATTCATACTAAGTAGTAGGGAAAGCATTCCCTAGTGGACTCCCTTTGTAAACTGTGTAAACCCTCAAGGCAGGTAAGTGGCCAGCCCATGCCCAAGGAACTCCAGCAGCCAGGATCTGCCCCCCGAAGACAGCCTTCAAGGTTCCAAGAATCCTTTTCTGAAATCTATAACTTTCATTTCCAACCCTGAGGCAGTAGAGTGGCCAGGTCCCATCTTAGAAGAAAAAAAGAAGTCCCACCAATCTTTGAAGAGGACAACCTGTCAATCCGTGAGCTCCATCAAGCTCAGGATTGAAACCCCACCAATCCTCTCCTTGGAAAGTGCTACCTCCAAGAAATCCAACATAAATAAGTTTTGCCTACTGCTCAGCTTCCTGCTGTCTTCTCACCCAAGCAGAAGCAGCACCCTACCTAGGTTGTTTCCTCCCAATAAATATCTTGTGTGAGGTTTATTGTGTGTTACTTTATGGTATTCCTTGGTTCCCAATTGCCAGGGTACGTTTCTCTCCAGATATGCAAACTTAAACTCTCCCTCAAGGACTTCCAACCTCCAGATTTCACCCACAGAACACCAGCTTCTCCAATGGACCTCTGGGGTATTTGTTGGCTTTCAACTGCTAGGATACCTTTCCATTTCAGTTGTGACATAGCCTCAAACTCACAGAGATCTGCCTGCCTCTGCCTCTTGCATTCTGGGATTAAAGGTGTGCACCACCAATGACTGTGTGGGGGATCTTTTTAACAGTGATATAGAGAGATGTGCTGGGTCAGAGAAGGAAAGAGAAAAAGGAGCCTAGTGAGAGTGTCAACTGTGTCAACATATACAGGCTGTTCTTATGGGGGAAATGGAGCAAGCCTACAGTGTGGGAGGGATCCCAGGAGGATGATGGTGTAGAAGAGCAGACCAACCTTAGATAAGTGAATGTTGCCTTACTTCTAGGAAACGCTGCTTTCTCGTTGCTTGAAACATCTGTCCTTATGCCATGTCTGCATGTCCTCTCTCTTCTTACATATATGAAGGCAAATCCTTCCGAGCCTTCTTTGAGACTCACCTCTCTGCTCATTCACATAAGGGCTTATCAGCAGTCTTCATGTTTTACCTCCCCAGGGATTCTAAATCATCTCTGTGCTGAAAACCTGACTTCCACCCTAGTATCCATACTGTAATTGTTAATGCAGTCTCTCTGTATAATTCATCCCACTTTCAAACTCAAAATCCTGCTCCACCTTCCTGTGTGCCAAGAATGCAGGTATGTGTAACCACACTTAGCTCCACATAATATATTTGGCCATGCAGGTCCCTCTACACAAATGATCTCTCCAAGTGTCCTTTTATATACCTTACAATTACCTGATACTTCACATATCCTTCACTGTATCATTTGAAGTCAATAAAATACCTTCTTCACCTGTAGTAACTATTGGCAGGATATAGTCTTGTTTTATAGGGTTAAACTCTGGTGGTGTCACGCCCACCTCGGCAGGCAAGAAAGACGCAACACGGTTGGATTCTTCTCAACAGTCTTTACTGCAGGACACCTTCATTGTTGACACGGGGAACACGAGCGGCAAATTTGCTCGCCTTATATACACAACAGTATGCTAATAATCTCTCAGGGATTGGTGGGGCATGGGTCACCCCACTATCACCCCACTACTTGTCCTCCAGGGATTGGCGGAGAATGAATCACCTCACCAGCATGGTGCCGCCCCCTCATTAGCATATTACCACCCAACTGACACCAGGTGCAAAACTCGCGCATGCGCAGTACTATTGTTCACCACAGAAGGGCGCCGGATCATACAGCTGCCCTGACGACGGGACAAGCCTGCGCATGCGCGGTAAGTTGTTTACATTCAGACAGGGCTGGCTGTCGACGCCATCTTTGTTTTGCCGCGCCGCTCCCTACATGGAGGAAATTCTGCCAAAATCTTTATATAACCTTTACAATTCTTTGAACTGGATTTACTCCGTTTTAGGACTTACAACAGTATATTGTAGGTACCACCAGCATGTAACCCATTGGAGAATTGCAGTTATGGCCTCTGTTCAGGGAAAATAATGGTTGGATAAAATGGGATCAGAAGCATATGCAAGGGACTGGCACCATGAAAAGTACAAGACTCATTATTCTTTGAGATGAATTGAAGGAGGTGAGGAGGGATGCTGGGCTTGTGTATTTGTGGGTTCATAGACAGTGGAAGGACAAGTTTCATGAAAACTTAGAGGGAAGATGGTTTGTTGAGAATGATGGAAAGGAGTCTTATTTGGGGTTGTGCTGAGTAACAAAGTCAGTCAGGCTGTTGCAGGACCAGGCAAAGGGGAGGCCAAGACTTCTGTACAATGGTGGAGCTGATGTGGTCTCTGTAGATTAAGTGTCTAACCTGCTCCTGAAATCTGTCTGGTTTGTTATATTTCCCATTTGTTATAGGTATGGGATTGTTCAGGGTGGCTTAGGTCTATGACCATTTTTACTTTACCTGTAAACTATGAAGTCATCCTATTTGCTGTGATTAAAATAATATAGTGGGATCTAAAGACAGCATGCTCATCTGGAAGGTGAAGGATGTATTGCATACATCCGTACATGATCCATGTTCCTCAGTAATTCCAGATAATACAAGCTTGAGAGAAAACACTTGCATTTCATTTTTCAGAGTAAAAATATCCATATTTCTTTCAATAAAAATTAAAATTGTTTATTTGAGGATTTGTGAACATGACAAACTATGAACTTCAAAGTTCATTCTTCACGTTCTGACAATACAGTCATCTTTTCATTTTAAATGTTGCTTCATTTACCAAACCTCTGAGAGTGACCCACCTAGAGCATGATGTGTTCTACCAACCATAACAGATCACACACACACACACACACACACACACACACACACTTGAACACACACAGGCATGCAGAGTGAGAGAAAGAGAGAGAGAGAGAACAGGTTTCCACCATTTTTACAAGGAATGGTCACATCTTTGTGAGATGTGACTCTCAGACCTGGCATGGTGCCAAGTAAAGTATTCAGACTGAGGGAAGGGTTAGTTGAGAAGGATTTGAATGCCACTTCTTTGGAGAGCAATATAGTATTGAACTCATGCAAAACAAAGTGTTACCATTTGTTCCTTGTATATCTATGCTTCAGGCAGAACAGAGGCTAGTGCATGCCCTGCCCCTGAGAACATGCTACTGTTATTGTGAGTGTGAGCACACTATCTAAGGCAGTCATGCCCACCGCCCTCTTGTCTGATAAGTATCACTATAGGTGGCTGCAATTTCCATTGTGAATCGAGAACTTTCCGTGGAGGAAGAATCTGTTATTACAACAGTCAGAATCACTGTAGCACAAGACATCCTATCTCTAAATCCCCTGTGCTAGACGGAATCCATGAGTTATTTTCTTGTTTTGTTAATAATAAATATATTCAAAACCACCTATGCTTCAACTGCTTTCTCAGCTAAGGACTTAAGTAAATCCTTATAGACTGTGGAGTTCATGAAGCGGGGATAGGAGTCTCTGTGCATTAGGGTGTAGATCTGCAGTTGAGCGTCATCAAAGATGTGTTGAGATGGATCCACCATGTTTCTGTTGATAACCTCTCGCACTCGGGAGTCCAGGCTGACCTGTGGAGAGAAGCAGCTGCTATTTCTCATTGTAAATCCATCCAAATTCCCATCTTATTTTTCTACCCCAAGGAAACAAGGTGTTCTAACAGTCTGAATCCTAATGGTCTGAACTACTGAGAGAAACTTTCAGGTGAATGAAAGGGAACTCTAGAGCTTCAGGAACCCCAGTGGCCCCTGGAAGGCCAGGGAAGCAGATTGCTTGCCCAAGACCAGAGGACTCAGCTGGTCATATTGAAGGGTCAACTTACTATTTCTTCTCAGGTTGTAAGGAATGTTGGCCCTTTAGAAAACCACACACTGCTTCGCTTCTTTTAAATGCATATAGGATGGCCTTTGAAGACAGAAGGCAGTGTGCACAGATTCATCCCTGCTAATGAAGGTAAAAGCTTGGGTGCTGCAGGCTTCTGCCTGATTAGAAGCTGGGTGTAGGCTTCTAGTGCCAGTCCAGGCTAACAGGAAGGCATCTGTAAAGGAAAGTGCTCAAATCACAGGGCCTGAGAGCCAGCGACATCCAGGTTTCTATCCCTGCTCTATCTATAGTAAGTGTGAATTCCTACTAGTGAACTTGCATTGGACATGAAGTGATGGTGGTTTCTAGGACTGTTGGTTTATGAGTATTTTTATTAGAAATAAAGTGCTTTCATATGTAGCAGAAGTGTAGCTTGGTCATCATGCAGGTCCCCCAACAACTGGAGCTGGGGCTGTGTCTGAGTCTGTTGCCAGCCTGCCTGTGCATCCTGTTGCCCCGACTAGACCACCTTGTCCTACCTCAGTGGGAGAGGTTGTACTAGGCTCTGCAGTGACTTGATGTCCTGGGAAGCTGGGGGTGAGGAGGATTAGTGTAGGGGCGATACCCAGAGGGAGTTCCCCTTCTCCTTTGAGAAGGGGAGCGAGGAATGCGGGGAGGATCTGTGTGAGGGGGTACTGGGAGGAGAGGGGAGGCTGATATTGGGATATAAAGTGAATAAATAAATAAATTTTAAAGAGAAATAAAGTGCTTGAAAACTAGCAAGCTCCTTCAATGGAGTCATCCACACTCCCAATTTAGTGAGCCCTGTGTATCTCTTATCTTCTTTCTCTTTCTATCTGTTCCCCCATGCATCGCAGTTTCTTCCTATTCCTCTCCCTCTCCTCTCTGTACAGCCTTAAACTCAGTGTCCAGGGCTCACATGCTAGGCGTGCAGCACTCCTTTACCCCCTACCACACTGGTCTATCTCCTTCCCCTCTGCTGTGCCCCGTTTCTGGGTCTGTGTCATTCATTGGCCTTCTGGAGAATGCCTTCACCTCTCCTCACACATCCTTTGATTTGGCCAAAGAATTCTTTCTAACATGCAAACTCTATCCTGACACTCAACTAACTGTGCCTCGCCCTGGTCCGTTGACTCTCTCAGGATGAAGTCCAAGTGTACCAGCCCCAAGGTTATGCTTTTGAGCCCAGCGTCATCTAATTCCTGTAATTTTCAGCTCCGTTTTACTGTTCAGCTCAGAAGGTGTCCGAACCAGGGCATTTAGAGGAAATAACTGGAATTTCCTCTTCCCGGGCCAGCCTCTTCTCATCTGCTTTGTCCGATGACGTCTACTAGAAGGTTCTCATCGGAAGCCAGAACACTGTCTAGTGGGGAGTCCTGCCATAGCTGGTAGCTTTTACTGCAGAAAACTTAAAAATTTCTTTAGTTCTCAAACAAGGCACAGACAGTACCCCGCAGTGCAGGACCACTGGCTGCTGCCACGTTCACTGATCATGTACCACAACGCTCTCCCCCTCGGCTCAGCTAGCCCTAGCCCCAGGATGTTCTCATTTTCCTTGTGTTTCTGGTAATTTCCTTTTCATTATCCTTTGCCCATCTTCGTCCTCTCTTCCTCATGACTTATTATACAACCTCTTGCTGAGAACGCCGGGCTATCACACCAGAGATGCTCCCGGGTTTTCCTGCCTCCCCGAGGTCCCTGACTCTAGAAGAGAAGCTCTGCTTTATGAACTGCAGTCTTGGCAGAACACAGCAGATGGCAATGATGGTGTAATTGGTGGTACAAGGCACCTGAATTAAAAATCAACCTAACTCTCAGGGCTGCAGATCGGGAGGAACAAATGCTAAAAGGTGGAAACCTGCTTCACCTCACTCCTCTGGCATTTTGTGTGTCGTTTGGAAGATGCCATGAGGGAAACCTCACAGTTCCAGCACTCTGTCGGCAATGCTGTAACTAGAAAGACATGAGAAAAATGTACTCAACCTAGTGGGATAGTTTATTTATATGGTGCTGTGTTTTTAAACAACAGGAAGACTGGAGAAACCTGACTCAGCATGTGGGCAGCCCTGGGTTCACTCTTAGTACTACAAAACAGAGGAAACCCAGTGTCAGTGTGAGAGCAGAGGACTCCTCTGTGAAAAATGGATGATTATGGATTGATTTTCTAGGGAAAAAAAATGAAAAAAAACACTTCATAGTTTTTCAGGGTCTGCTGGACGGTTCTGAATGCTATTGAGTGGGCAGAGCCCAGGACCATGCAAGAAGCAGGTAGCCAAACACAGCCCCACAAAGGAGACATATTCTGTGGACACGCACCTCTTTCGGAGAGAGAATAGAAATGTAGTCTTCATATATTATCCTTGCTTTCTCCTCAATAGTGCTTTTATTAGCTTCCCTTTTCAGTTCCTCACAGGCCATCCAGAAGAGCATGTTTTCCTCACTGAATTCTGTTCGAAGAAATTCCCGGAATGCATTTCTTCCAGCTGGAGTGACCATTAGGTTGTCAAAAGATTGGGCCCAGGCACAGACTTCTTCCAGAGTGGGCATGGGGCTGAGCAGTGGTCAGAAGGAAAAGGAAGAGGGGAGACGTTACCGGTGGTGAATCCGACTGTGGTCAAATAGTTTTCCATCTCTGGTATAAAACACAAACATTTGGCCCTTGGAAGGGAGAGCGCCATTTTTACCTCCTTAAGCCTTTGTCGAAACACAAGATGGCTCGGCTGGTGTTAAAGGCATGTGGCCCCACACAAAGTGCACTGTTACCTTTTGACCAACCTCACAGCCGTACTTTGTTTACATCTGGGCACATCTGACAATACTTTTAAATTACAGAAATGAAAAATTCCTACAACCACCTGACCCCAAACCTCTCAATTATTCTTGACAGAACTAAATCACACTTCACACAGGCCCCCCAGAACATGTAATGGCCACTAAATACTTAAGGTTCATGTAACATTTGCAAAAGAGAAAAGAATATACACGCTATAAATCCAAGCCATGAGGGGACTGTAACAAAATGATCAGCAATGAATGTGCCCTTCACTAGGACATCATTCACTAGGAGAAGCCACTCATCCTGACAGAAGGGCTGGACTTGACTTTGGGCCTACCATCTTTGAGGTTTTAACTGTATTGAGATCAGAGAAAGCATAAATAGTAGTGATCCCTAATATTTTCTCTTTTCATAGTCCCATATTTGTACATTTTCCTGAAGAATATATTATGTGGCTTTATTTATTTACTTTTTTTAATAAAATGGCCAACGGACTGTCTTCTGTGACTTGTTTTTCCCTCCTCAAGTCTCTGAGATTTACCTGCTCTGTGACTAGGACTCTGATCTCACTTTCTGCTTTTGTACAGATTTTTGGTATCACTGGTAACGGGAGTCTCTTAGATATCATACAGATGAGGAATAGTATACTTCTGAACTGCTTTGTGGAAGTGGTTGAGAAAACCTTATGGGTACAATGTTGACTCTGAATATACGGGTTGAATTGTGTCACCCAAATGCCAAAAAAATATAACCTTATTTAGAAATAGTTCTTTGGGCTGGAGAGATGACTTAGCCATTAAGAGCACTGACTTCTCTTCCAGAAGACCTGGCTTGATTCCCAGTATCTATGTAGTGCCTTATAACCCTCCATAACTCCAGTTTAAGAGGATCCAGTACCCTCTCTGACCTGCTGGGGCACCAGGCACTCATATGGTGCACAGACAGGCATGCAGGCAAAACATATACCTGTATATCAAAAAATAAATTATTAAAAAGAAGGAAGAAATAGTTTGATGACACTCTGGATCTCAGATTTTTGGTCTTGGAACTGTGATATAAAATTTTTCTGATGTTTTAAGCTATCTAGGTTTGGATACTTTTTAATGACAATTAATTTAGAAAGTTATTAACTACTCATCCAGTTTAGCAGTTGGTAACTATTAGGACCTTTTTGTTTTGTATGTCTAAATTTCTGTTCTATATGTTAGTACCTCCCTCTTGTGCAAAAGTTGGATTTAGCTCAGTAATTATTAGTTTCTTTTCTTTTAAATCCTAAGGTTTTACCACACTTAATGGTGCACTTTTTAAATCTCAGCACTCAGGAGACAAGTGCAGGTGGATCTCAATGAGTTCAAGGACAGTCCGATGTACATAGGGACAGCAAGACAGCTAGACAGCTAGGGCTACATAGAGAAACTCTATCTTAAAAAATAAAAAGAAAAAAGGAAGTAAATTAAAAAATATTGATATTTATATTTGCAATATTGTTTTCTCAGCATCCCTTTGATATGATTACAATTTCATGTAGTCATTTCCTAAAACGTATTATGATTTATTCATTGAGGAAGTATAGAATTAGAAGTGACCTTAGAAATATCAGACAGAAGATTTTACCGTGTGTTCTTAAAACTCTTGACTTTGGTTTTAATTGTTTTGGGGCCAGGAGCACAATGATGATCCTGGAAATGTATTCAAATAGTTTACAAAGGTCAGACATAGATGATGTTGCACACATACAATTTCAGCACACAGGAGGCTATGGAAGAAAGGATTGTAAGTTCGAGGACAGCCTGTTCTACATAGTTGAGTCTCAGTTCAAAACAAAACTTTTTTTTTTTTTTTTACAAGGGCTGTGATGACAGCTCAGTGGTAGACAATTACTTAGCAAGTACAGGCTCTGGGTTTGATGTCTGCTACTGTCCCAAACCTAAATAATACAAACAAAAAACAAGCACAAGAAAAGCAACAGCACACTTTATGAGGAAAAGCTTAGTCAACGGCTATAAATGTTTTTCGTATGCTTGAGAATTTTTTTTTCAGAGCTCCAAACATAGTTTTATACAAGATGTGCAACCTGTTTTAGCATAAACTATGGGTCGTTAGTTTGTCTAATTCTGCATCCCTTAAGGATATCCATGTGGTAACAGGTTTGGGGATTTTCTACTCTAGAAACATTTGGTTACATGTTTGGGAACTATTATGTTATTTATATGTGAGTTCTTTTACCCTTAGCAAGCTACATTCTTTAGCATTTCAGTAATGACTCTCTCTCTCTCTCTCTCTCTCTCTCTCTCTCTCTCTCTCTCTCTCTCTGTCTCTCTCTCCCCACCTCTATGGAGTCCATTTTGTGGAAGTGAGTGTCAAGAAGGGTAGAGGCAGACTCTGATCAGACTGTACATTGGAGTTTCTCCAATGCCATACTAGTCTGGATAAAGCACAAGTCACAATTTACGCTAATGAAGAAAAGGGGACTTTTCCAAGGGCACAGCTCGCTGAGGAGAATGTAGGCTATGCCTGCTGTTCCTGGGAACAGGGCAGTCAGCAGAAGGCAGGATTGATCCTTGCAAATTTGGAGGCTGTGGACCAAATACTTAATCTAATGTTAAACTAAGTCAATGTTGGTGTGTTTTATAAAACAGTGGTGAAATGTGGTGGGAAAGAGCACCTCAGCCGGGCCCTGCCAAGGTGTCCCCTTGAAAAATCAAGCCATGAACCAACAGGCCTAGTACAAAAAGGAGTTTATTGGGGGAAGGGAGCCAAGGAGCAGAGTGGGGGCTTGGAAAGGGATAGAGGCAAAGGAAGAGGCACAGAGGACAGAGAGAGAGAGAGAGAGAGAGAGAGAGAGAGAGAGAGAGAGAGAGAGAGAGAATGAGAGAGAGAGAGAGAGAGAGAGAGAGAGAGAGCAGTCAATGCAGGTGGGGGAGGAGGGGGGAGTAAATGGAGGGGGTGGGGAGTAGATGGGGGGGGGGGAGGAAGAGAGAGAGGGATTGAAAGAGAAAGAAACAGTCTTTAAACTCAAGCCAGGCTCACATCTGGCTGTTGTTAGGTAACGGTTAGGGGGAAAGTGGAGAAACTGCCAACAAATGTTATGTTTACCAAACAATTTGCAACAAATAGAATCACATGTAGTGAATGCAGCTAAGTCAGTGTAACTAGTAACTAGTACTTCGGCCTGTAACCTCCCGTGCATCTATGTAAGTGTACAGTACCTGGTGCCTGAGAAGACCTTCAGTCAGAGAAAAGACTGTTACAGGCCCGGAGCTATGACTCCACGGTGAAGCACCTGCTTAGCGATATGAGCATCTGCGCCGAAAAGCAGGTCATTCTATCACTTTCTGTTTATTATTGGGTGTGACTTAGAAGGAAGCCAGGCCAAACTACACCGGCTACAAGTGCCCTGTTAGAAGTGCCTTGCTTCCCTTGATTGGGCTAAGTACAAAAACTATTATTAACCCTGCTTCACACACAAAACGGAGGTAGAATACGGCCGTTATTAAGCCAAGGCTGGAGGTTCAGATACAGCTTTCTGCACCCTGTGCTAATGCTTGGGAGCCGTGGCCCAGGATATGGCGCCCTGGGGCCTGGGAGACACCTGCTACTTCATACAGTCATACGGGGCTGGGCGTGTTGCTGTATGTCCTAGACTTTGAAAACCTGAGCAAGTACAGACGAGGTAAAGATGAAAGGAAATTTACTTAACCTGCACGGGGTGTCATTGTAGCTACGAAAATAAAGAAGTTAATATAAAGCTATTCGGACAACGCCATTTGGATGTCTGTTACTGTGTGCAGTTATAGAGGTGTAACATTAAGAACAAGTGGGGTTGGGGATTTAGCTCAGTGGTAGAGCGCTTGCCTAGCAAGCGCAAGGCCCTGGGTTCGGTCCCCAGCTCCGAAAAATAGAAAAAAAAAAAAAAAAAAAGAACAAGTATGACGGGGCTGCAGAGGTGACGCCACACTCAGCAGGGGCTGCTGTTACACTCTAGTGATTGCTTCCAAGCACCACGTGCTGGCTCACAGCTTTTTGTAATCCTGGTCCTAGAAGACCCAACAGCCCTTTTTGGTATTCACAGGCACTGGGCATGCACCTAGTGTATGTACGTAATACAAACATACAAACATACATACATACAAACATACATGCATACATACATGCAAGCAAGAAAAACACTCGTATACATAAAATAAGTAAATAAATCAAAATAAGGAACAGATGTAAGCATAGTTAAAGGAAGATAAATCAATAAGAAATTTGAGGTGAAATAAAATAAAGGGAAGAAATATAAAAATAAAAGCAATTCGAATCTGGGTTGTCAGGAAGATCAACTTCCATTTGTGATCCGCCATTAGAACTGAAGAGTGGCTCGACGTTTCTTGCCTGTTATGAAATAAATGGAAAGGAATTCTGGAGGGGAAATTCAAAGCCACACCTGATGTTACTCAACGGTAGTTATGGGGAAATGCCTGTGTTCTGTTGAAACTTACAATGTCAAAAGCAAAAGGGAGATGCGGGCATCTCTGTGAGCACTGTGAGCTAAGAAAATGCAAGAGTTCACCTTTCTTCACACGCTGGAATGTCTGTTCTGAGTTCGTGGGCAGCTCTTTGGGGTCTCTGGTCTTCTTGGTTTCTGACGGTGAGGCTGTAAGAAAGAAGACAATTGTGTGTCGACTAAGATGTTTGAAGGAACATATGTCTTAAATGGATATTTTAAAAGGCAATTTTAGATACTCAGACAGAATTGCATTTTTTAACAATGTGATCCTGACTGTTATTTTTAAGAGAACCAAAAGCTGGCTGGAGAGATGGCTGGTGGTTAAAACACTTCTTGCAGAAAATCCAGGTTCAGTTCCCAGTACCCTCATGGAGGCAATGTTCCAGGGGATTGGATATTTTATTCTGTCCTTTGTGGATGCCAGTCACACATGTGGTACAGTAACATATAAGCAGGCAGAACACACATATAAAAGTAATAGAAATAAATTTTTATTAATAATAAAGAAAAGAAGCCAGGGGTGGTGACACACACCTTTTAAAACCAGCATTTGGAAGGCAGAGGCAGTGGGGAGGTAGGGGCTGGCGAGAGGGTAAAAGGTCCCACTGTCGAAATACCAAAATGCTCTACACAACCCTTGTGAGGCAGACGATTCCTTCCTACCATCTGAGGAACTCTCAGTCTGTTTTCCCGGGCAGCTGGACCAGTACACACTCCTTCTGAATGTCTCGGATCCTTTCTCCACAGTTGTTAGCTTGGTGGGTATGAAATGTCGAGAGACTTAGATTTGCATTTTACCACCGACTGATGGGCCGAGCCTCTCTCCATATTACTAGCTGTCACACGTTCTCTCTGAAGACCTGTGCTTTTCTTTTCTTTCTTTTTTTTTTTTTGGTTCTTTTTTTTCGGAGCTGGGGACCGAACCCAGGGCCTTGCGCTTCCTAGGTAAGCGCTCTACCACTGAGCTAAATCCCCAGCCCCGACCTGTGCTTTTCTATTCCTTGACATTTAAATATCAGTTGATCTTTTACTCTCAAGATGTATGGCTTTATGTATCTTAAAGATTTTCTTTTTACGTACATGGGTGTTCTGCCTGCATTTGTGTCTGTGTACCACATGCCTGGTGTCTGCAGAGGTCAGAAGAGGGCATTGGGTGGATCCCTTGAACTGGTTTTACGGGTGCTTGTGAGCTGCTGGGAACTGAGCCCAGGATCTCTGTAAGCCAGTGCTCTTGACTGTGGTAGCTTTGTATATTTTATTTTATTTGCTTTGTGTATTTTAGGTACGAGCTCTAATGAGTTATTTTCATGGACTTTATATTCTTCTTCACTCATCATTTTAACAATAAATCTTTGGGACTTTTGAGGTGTTTTTTTGCAGCATCTAAACATAGGGAGGATTTTCTCTCTCTTTTCCAAGTTCCAGGCTCTATCTCTGTGCTTCCTCTTGGCTGAGGCCCACAACACAATGGTAAACAGTGGGAGCAGCTGTGATGTCCTTGTCTTATTCTTGACTTTAGCTGGTAAGTTCCAGCATTCCAACAGCTTAAAGTAAAGCATTGTTTCGGTACTGAAGAAGAAGCCTCATGCTTCGTGCTTGCTGAGCTCGTGCTTTGACACTGAAAATACGTTTTTGCCATTCACGACTGAGTCTTTTTGTTTTGCTATGGTACTACTAGTGTTTCTGGTCATTTTTCCTATGTGTCTCCTTAACTATAAACAGCCTTTCTCCCTGCTTTTAGCAATCAGCCTCTTAAGCTTTTGCGAGGGGATGGGGGAGAGAAAAAGAGAGGGAGAGAGAGAGAGAGAGAGAGAGAGAGAGAGAGAGAGAGAGAGAGAGAGATCTATTTTCCTGTAAAGGCAAAAATCATTAAAAATTCAGGATTCCTTTTGAGTTATTTCTTTTATGACGTTAAAGCTAAAGCATTTCAATAAATAATGGTTTTTAAAAATGAAACAAAATAAAACAAAGAAATCCTTGAGAGGCCCTGGAGTTGCATCCTATCTGGGGGAGAATTTATCCCGCCTGACTTCCTGGCTTCTCGGTAAGCAGAACACACGAGTGCACAGTGGGTCTGAAAGAGCAAAGAGAAAAGGGGATTATGACTCTGACACAAGGCTACAAAGAGAATTGGAAACTATACTATGAACTGAATAATGCAAAGTTTACTCACTCTTTGACATTTTCCCATCTTAAAGGGGACAGCGCACTCCAATGGAAAAGCACAGAGGGCGTTCTTGTGGTTCACTTGGTGTCTATTGGGGCCGTTACCCCAGAGGACAGTAAAGAACATGAGCCAGAACCGTGCTTGGTATTACCTTAGCAATGCAATATAAGTCGCAGGGGCTGCCCGTCACAGTGAGAAAGGAGGGGGACACCCTCCAGCTTACAGAAAAACACGCAAAGTTCATTACCTTTATTAGCATATTCTAATTATATATCCTGGCCCTTCGCACATGCATGTAATGTATTCCAATCATATTTACTCCTCAGCATCCCTTGTCCTCATCTTTCTCCCTCTGACCCTCTTCCTCTTTGCAAGGAGTCCGTCCACTCGTGTGCCCCTTTTGGCTTCTTGGTGGCCCAGAGAGTTACAGTTCCTTACATAAACATGGGTGAAGGGCTATTTCCAGAAACAATTCACCAGTAGAGCTAAAACGTTTATATTTTAGAAAATAAAAATCCGAGTTCGTCCCTTTTTATTAGAGGACTAGAATTCTGAGAAAAATATCATTGGGCTTAGATAAATAATGCTAGTTCTTTTTCTAGAAACTTTGCTCTACTGTGTATACCAACACAGACATCTCTTAAAAGAATGCTGAGGGAAAAAAGTCAGGGAAAATTATGTTGTTTTCCACTGATGTAAAAACAGGACATTATAATTAGGGACTATTGTGAATTATGAATCCATTAATTTTGGGGGAAAATTCTTCTCAACCCACAAACTTTGTTGTGCACTCCTACTCTCTACCTCAGAGAGAGAAGCTTTAAGCTTAAATTGCTTATCATTCTTGTCCGTAGTGATGCTACTACGTACACCCACGCGTTTGGATGTTATCTGCCATTTTACAACATCCATTGCTCTGTAACTGCTTCCCCACTGTAGCACATGAGTTGAAAGCCACCATGAGGCATGGATCCACTGACTTCCTGTGTGTGAACTGGGGAACTAGTTTGCATTTTTCTTATGGACACTGATGCAACAGCAAATCCCCACAGATACATTCTTCCTGCGTGGGCTTCACGGTGTATTAGATGGTCTTTAGGCACATATTTAGAAGGGCGTATATTCAACCTGCCTTTTATTTTTTGAGAAGGGGCTTCTCTGTAGTCATGGCCGTTCTGGAATTCTGTATGTAGGTCAGATTAGTTTTGAACTCTCGGAGATCTGCCTCTGCCTCCCTAGGGGCTGGTATTAGAGGTGTGTCCCACCATATCATGTTCGTGTTAGATAGCAGGAATACATATAGATTATCTTTTCTGTATCATTTCATTGGCCTGTTTTTCATTTGGTGATGATTTTGTCCTGAAACTCTTCGTATATTCTGGATAAGAATTCCTTATTAAGGACACTGTAATTGTCTAAGTATGTTTTACCTTTTTTTCTTCTACTGCCTATCTCTCTGTGTGTGAGCATGTGTGTGTATGTGTGTGCAAGTGAAGACCAGAGGACAAAATGAAGTGGCATTCTTTAGGAGCTACCTACCTTGGGTTTTTGTTTGTTTGGTTTGTTTTTTTGAAACAGAGTCTCTCATTGGTTGAAGATAGGCTGGCTGGTTGACCAGTGAGCCCCAAGGAACTGTCTGCCTCAATATCCTCAAATGCTGTGACACAAGTCCCAGATTATAGCTATGCCAAATTAAATTAATTCTTTTCATTTCTCCTCCTCCTCCTCCTCTTTCTTCTTCTTCTTCTTCTTCTTCTTCTTCTTCTTCTTCTTCTTCTTCTTCTTCTTCTTCTTCTTCTCCTCCTCCTCCTCCTCCTCCTCCTCCTCCTCCTCCTCCTCCTCCTCCTCCTTCCCCTTCTCCTTCTCCTTCTTCCTCTTCTCTTAAATCTTTTGTTTTTTAAAAAAATCTTATTTTCTAAAGCACATTTCAATTTATTTATTTTATGTTATATGCATTGTTGTTTTGCCTACCTGTATGTCTGTGTGATGGTGGCTTCCTAGCTTTTCCCTGCAACTGGAGTTACAGAGATTTAGAGCCGCCATGTAGGTGCTGGGAATCGAAGCTGGGTCATTTGGAAGAACAGCAATTTCTCTAGCTCCACGAGATTTTTTCATTATAGCTACTGTTTTTATTTTCAAAAACCAACCTTTCTCTATTGTAGAAGCTAGAGGGGCAAGGACACTACAAGAAAACCCACTGGATCAACTAATCTGGGTCAATAGGAGCCCACAGAGACAGAACCAAGTCAGGGAGCTTGCATGAGACTGGTCTAGGCCCTCTGTAATGTGTTATGGCTGTACAGTTAAGTCTTCTTGTGGGACTCCTGACAGGGACGGAGCAGGGGGCTGGGTCACTGCATCTAATGCGATGCCATGTTGGGTTGATATCCAGGGGAGGACTGCCCTTTTCTGAAAGGAAATGGAGGTAGAGGCCTGAGAGGCCTGGGAGGAAAGGAGAGAAAGAGCTGCAGCCTGAATATAATAAGACGGAGGGAGGGAGAGAGGGAGGAGGGAGGGAGGGAGAGAGAGAGAGAAAGGGGGGGGAGTATCCTTTTCAGTATCAAAGTCATAAAGACACTGTATTACATTTTCTTCTTGGCCTTTAAACCACTTGGAATTTATCTTGGGTCTTAGTTTATTTTGTTCCCGAGATGAGGACTTGAGGGGCTGGGGAGATGGCTCTGTGGTGAAGAGGACAAGCTGCTTTTCCAGAGGACTTGGGTTTAGTTCCAAGCATCCACATGGCAGCTCATACCTGTCTGTAGCTCCAATTCCAGGGGATCTGAAACCTTCACACATACATGCAGGCAAAATACCAATGCTCATAAATGAAGATATAAATAAATAAATAGATAATAAATAAATAAGACGAGGACTTGATGTGTCCCAAGGACTCCATCTCTTGTATTCAGGGGCTTGGTCAAACGTCCTGCCTCAACCTCAAGTAGCTGATGTGATAATTTTACACACCCTGCCTGACCTTGCTTCTCATTTCAAGGTAGATTTGTATATAATATGTATATAATGTATATATAAATCTTCTATGCTTGAATACCAGTGGGTGAAGGCTCTTGTAGCTGGGAACTTAGTTTGGAAGGAAAGAATCAACTCCAGAGGGTTTTTTTTTGACTTTCACACGTGGGCTGTGCCACACAAGCCCACATATACATATCATGTATGAGCAATGCACCTACATACAATGATGATTATGATAGACTTGAAATTTTTAAGTGATGCCAAGTTTGGCTGGCACTAAGCCTAACCTTATGTGCCAATAGCATGGATACTTTGCATTCTAGCCTCAGTGTCTCTCACATCCTTCTAGATTTCTCCTTACTAAGCAACGTGGACCATATATTTTTTAAAAATTTCTGTGCCCATTTTAAGTACATAGTTTGTCATTTATCTTTATCAAAAAAACAAAATTAGCAACATGAGAGCAAAAGCTGATAAAAATCCAGGCATCATAACCCTCATTTTAAAGATACATCTTCAATTCCAAATCCTCCACAAAGCCGTTATATAAAAACGAAGGTCTTTTTAGACATCTATGCAGTGTTTCTACTCTAACGTTACCATATCCTCATAGCCGTTTTACATGTTCTCTAGTTGTTGATCTATGCTAGCCTTGTTTGAAGTGTTGGTAACTTTCTTAACAATTAGATGGGGCCACTTACTACGTACATATGTATTGTTGTCTTTCACAGGCACCCAGTAGCTGACTAAAACATATTTGCAGGCCAAATATGGTACATGCTTGTAATCCTAACGTGTGGGGAATAAAGACAGGGCGGGTGGTGGTGGGGTTCTGTATCAGGAGTTTAATGCCCTCCTTGATCACAAACAAAGGTTCTGGAAGCATCCTGGGCTACAAACAAGGCAAATCAAACCCCACTTGACGGACGTCAAAGGCTGCATTCAAAGGGCCCCTCCCAGTCAGCGCCTTAGCAAAAAGCTCCCAACTTTACCAAGAACAGCTGCAGCAGCAGCACCAGCAAAAGCAGCAGGCATTGGAGCCTCGGCCGCCCACGCCCTGCTGCTGGCTTGGGACAGAGCCCTGCGTCTCACTTCCGCTGCACATCTGCCGCATCCGCATTTCGGTCTGCTCAGATTCCACAGGCTGCAAAAGAAAAGGAACGATTGACCCGGATGTAGTGCTCTTGTGTCTTAAACTCAGGTTTCATGTGGTTGGCTCACAGAGACGACACCGCGTGAGAACACCCAAGCGGTTTTTGCCGACTGGTGAAATGTGCTTAGACTCTGATGATACCTTATTTAGCAGAGTTAATGGAACAGGGTGTGAAGTTCCAGGAGTAAAATGGAGAACAGGCTTGACCTTAAGGAGTTTACTAAGGGAGATAAATGAGTATATAGAGGTCACTGTTAAGTTACAACCATGGAAGGATTTCCCGGCTTCAGGTTCTGTCTGGACTGAACCACAGCAGAGCAGTTACAAGGAACAGTACAGCCACATTGCCCGGGAGCCTGAGCATAAAGATGGATGGACGTAATCTATACCAAAAGGGTCAGCCACACTAACCAGGCCCCCTGAAGAACACTGAGAGGAGGTGGTGGTGTGTGGCTCAGGTCTAAAGCCAGACCCACGCACCCTATTAGCATCTCCAGTAGGTATGTGGTGTTTGATAAAAACTCTATCTTCCCTCTATCAGGATAGCACTAAGAATACTGTTTACTATGCAGCAATTGCTTGGGATTTCTCAGGAAGTCAGATTTAAAGCCAGCCTGGGGCCTGCCCGGTTCTTGGAGCGACCTATCCGTGGGCTCAAAGCTATCTAACAGATCTATGACCTTCAGCCTAGAATTTGTTATTGTCGTTGTTGTTGTTGTTGTTGAAGATTAGAAAATCAAGTGACATGTGGGCATACAAACAGAAATGTGCTATACTCAATTTTGGTTTTGATAGATACCACTCAGTTCTTGATGGAGCTAATTGAAAGCTAAAACATGACACACACACACACACACACACACACACACACACACACCCCTTAAGTAAAACTTTAGAATTAAGTACTAGATTTGTTTATTCCTTTGAGTGTGATATAACCCTATATGAAATTGGATTCATTCATTCATTCATTCATTCATTCATTCATTCATAAATGAGGTCTTGCTATATTCTGCCCCTGAACTCTTATGCTCCTCCTGTGTAAGCCTTATTTATGAAGAATGGCATCTGGGTTTCTTTTAATTAGCTTAGCATGTAAGCTTTAGGATAGCAAAAAAAGAACTAGCAAACGGCTTCCTGACCCTTTATATTCACAATACCCAGATGCTGCTCCATAACTCCTTATCCTGGACCAAGTAGGTCAAGGTTCACAGTCTGTGTAGACGCCTTTGTCAGAAGGAAGAGGCAGAGATATTTGCCAAATTCTTTATCGTGTTCTGTGGGTACCACTGAGGGATGGTTTCAAGACAGAAAGATTCTCAAATGTCCCCAGGGTAGAAACACCGGACATCGGGATCTCAGCTCATCTGTGGCATTGCAACAGAAACACGGACCGACAATGGTTTATTTCACTCCAGCACACTGAGGCATAAGGATAAGCCAGCACAATTCCTAAAGATGTTTGTTCAGAGCCAACCTCTCCAGACAGCCATGTTCTAAGGGAATTTGATACTACTCTTGGAGACAATGAGGAGGATGCACCTTTCTCTGAGATGCTTGGCAGGTGTTAAGCATCAGCTAAAGCAGTAGAGAATGTGGTAAAAATTAAATTCAGTGTTAATATGTTCTTATTTTAAGCATTCTTTCCTTATTTATTTTCCTGTAAATCAAGAATAAAACGTTGGTGGGTGAGGCACTCTGACTTTTCAACAGATGTAGACTCTCTACTGTGCCCTGGACGCCTCAGCCAAGGACTGTCAATCAAGTCATCCTTAGTCTAAATCACCCTTAGACTTATACAATCAACTGTGAAGACGTTGCTTGAAGAAACTCCTAGGGAGCAGTCACAACTTCTTGCTCCTTCTCTTGAGGGGCCGGCCCCAATGAGAACGGTTTCTAACAGTTGGTACTGGACTGTTCGCAACTACAAACCCTGACAAATTCTATCAGGGAGCATGCTCCTGGTGGCCAAGCAAAGGGACTACTGTGACTGGTGCAAAAGGGACAGTGTTCTGATTGCTGGAAAAACAGACCTTCGTGTACTTGAATGATTTGCTGTGACTGGTGCCTATTGTCTCTTCAGCAACTATTTAACCCTGCAGTTCAGCTCACAAGAGATCCAGAGGAAACCCCCCATGCTGTCTCCCCTGTGGCAACAAAAAGCCTGTCTCTTCTTGCCTACTTTTGGGAGACCGAGGCTGAGCTGGTGTAGTAAGGAAGGCAGCAAAGGCAGCAGAAACAGTGGAGGAGCAGTGGTACGTGAGGCAACCCTGACAAGCAGCAGATGTGAAGCAACCACAGGCTCAGCCAGAGAACACAAGGGCTCCTCACGCTGACTGCTCCAACGTGGAGAGAGCTGCAAGAGCAGCTGCAGACTGCAGAAGCAGCAAAGGGTGACAACTATAGCAGTAGCCATAGCAACAGGAGGCAGTTAGATATTGCAGAATGGCAACCAGTACATGAATAAGAGGGACAGAAGAAGGACAAGAAGAGGAGGAGGAGGGAGAGAAGAGGAGGAGGGGAGGAAGAGGAAGAGGACAGCATGAAGAGAGGAGGAGGGGAGAAAGAGGGAGAAAGACGGAGGAAGAGGAGGGAGGGAAGAGAATGAGAGGATGAGAGAAGAGACAAGAGGAGACTGAAGGATAAGAGGATAAGAACTAGAGAAGAAAAACTACAGGCTGTGGCAGTTAGAAAAGTTCAAAATTTCTGTCAAGCTTTTGGAACCAAGGGTCCCTGACACCCCAGGCCTGGGTACTGTAGCACTAACAGCTGAAGAATACTGAGGTGCCAGGCCTACACATGTGCTATAAAACTGGAGGGTTTTGCCTACTGATGCTTCTGCCTGTCTGTTGCACTGACTTCTGTGAAACATGGAAAGGTACAAACACTATCTAAGCTTAGTACAAGAGCTCCCTTCACTACTCCTGGTCTGTAGGTGGCCAAAAGGACTCTAGCCAGCTACTCACTGTTATTGCCTCATTTTTTAAAAGCCTTAATTGCTTCCCAGAACGGGGAAGGATTGTTACACATAATGTTCAAAAACGGTGGTTTTGTTTGCTTTCTAAGACAGAGTTGTTTCGACCACTCTGAGAACTGAGGTTATTGCCTGGCATAGTGTGGAGGAGATCGGGTTGACTTAGTTCAGAGTAATCATGGAGAAGATGGAGTAGGTGGTAGCATCCTTGGTGGATGAGGCTGGATGCAATGAGTACCAAGAGCAAGCAGAGGAGAGTCTCAGGGAAGATCTTTGCTTGGACACCTTTAACAAAGACCAGATTGTTCAGATTACTGAAGGCTGCGAGGGACAAGATGAAAAGGCCAGAGCCCAGTAGTTAACCTTAAAAGGTGAGCCACTTGGTACAGGCCAACTGGCAAGTGGGTACCTGCATCCTATATGTGGTGGTTTGAATAAATGTGCTTCCTCCATAGACTCATGTGTTTGAATGCTTGGCCCGTAGGGAGTCACACTATTAGGAGGTGTGGCCTTGTTGGAGGAAGTGTGTCACTGAGGGGTTGGGCTTTGAGGTCTCCTATATGAAAGCTATACCCAATGTGGAACACAGTCTCCTGATCCCTGTGGATCAAGATGTAGAACTCTCAGCTCCTTCAGTACCATGTCTGCCTGCAAGCCTCCATGATGATAATCGATTAAACCTCTGAAACTGTAAGCCAGCCCCAATGAAATGTTTTCCTTTATAAGAGTTGCCTTGGTCATGGTGTCCCTTCCCAGCAATAAAACCCAAACTAAGCCGTCATCAATTAGAATCATGGGCAGGAGGCAGAACTTCTGCCAAGAAGTTGTCAGCACTGAACACCATCATGGTTCACCATGGGTCTAATTCATGATTCTAGCAGAGAAAGGGATGCCTGAGAGTTTACGGGCCCTCATACTTTAGTATCCACAACACTGATTGACCTAGTTGGTACATGAAATACCAATTCATAAAAAATTCTTAGTTTTCTTTGCACAGCTCTTGCACATTTTTATAGACTTACTCCTGAATGATTTTCAGACAGTGTTGTTGCTTCAGTAAGTCACTTGTGTTCCACCTATTACCTCTCCGTGTTTTCTTACTAGTTTTTGGAGTTTAAGAAAGTTAATAACACTGTAATGTTCTAGCTGATCTAATGACTTTAGAAGTCCCTTGGGAGACTCTAATTTTCCACATGATTGTACCACTTGTCTCTCCTGATTTTTTCAAAGGTATGAATATCTGTCTCATTTTACTCATTAAGAAATATAGAAAATGTGGTAATCTACACAATGGAGCACTACTCAGCTATTAAAAACAATGACTTCATGAAATTCATAGGCAAATGGATGGAACTAGAAAATATCACCCTGAGTGAGGTAACCCAATCACAAAAAAAACACACATGGTATGCACTCATGGTATGCAAGTGGATATTAGTCCAAAAGCTTGAATTACCCAAGATACAATCCACAGACCACATGAAGCTCAAGAAGAAGGATGACCAAAATGTGGATGCTTCAGTCCTTCTTAGAAGGGGGAACAAATGTATTCATAGGAGGAGATATGGAGACAAAGTTTGGAGCAGAGACTGAAGGAATAACCATTCAGAGCCTGCCCTCTCCTGGGGATCTATCCCATATACATTCAGTCATCAAACCCAGACAATATTGCTGATTCCAAGAAGTGCATGCTGACAGGAGTCTGATAGATCTGTCTCTCCTGAGAGGCTCTGCCAGAGCATGACAAATACAGAGGTGAATGCTAACATCCAACCATTGAACTGAGAACGGGATCCCCGTTGGAGGAGTTAGAGAAAGGATTGAAGAAGCTGAAGGGGTTTGCAACCCCAAAAGAACAACAATACCAACCAACCAGAGCTCCCAGGGACTAAACCACTATCCAAAGGCTACACAAGGACAGACCTATGGCTTCTGCTGTATATGTAGCAGAGGATGGCCTTGTTGGGCACCAAAGGGAGGAGAAACCCTTGGTCCTGCCAAGGCTGGACTGCCCAGTATAGGGAATGTCAGGGTGGGGAGGCAGGAAGGGGTAGGTGGTTGGGTCGGGGAAAGGGGATAACATTTGAAATGTAAATTAAAAAAAACTAATTAAAAAATAAGAAAAAATATAGAAAGTACCAGAAAGTAGAAATACTGTTGCACGTTTGACTTTTTCTTGATCATATATATATGTATATATATTCACTTATATGAATATAAAATATATTTAACATATTGTTCAGATGACATTTCTCACATTGTATTAAGGGGTATATCTCTATTTTCAGTTGTTGATTCTGTACTAGCAGAGAGCTAAGTACTGGCAGAATTTTGGTATTATCATTTCTATGGCCCATCATCCGGTTTTCTATTTTGTAAATATCTGTCCTTCCTTACAAAGACAAACCTGGAGATGGGTCAGAGGTTGCCTTGCTTCGGACTGATTATGATAACTGACATCCACACCTAGAGCAGGACACAGAAAGGGACAGACATAGACTGGAGCAGAGAAAGGTATGGGGCTAGCCATACAGTAAGTCATAGGCTAGAGTGGGGTTAAGTTTAAATGTAGCTGGGAGGCTGCCCCAGCCAAAAGGTCTAAACTTTAAACTTACTTAGCAGTGTCTGTGTCTTATTTATACTACTGGTGGGTCTGATAAAGTCCTGTTATATACATGCATATATGTATATATATAGTTAATATGTATTATATATATACATACATATATAACATATTTATGTGCACATGCCAGCATATATAGCATGTATATCTGTGCATCACCTGGGTGCCTGGTTCATGAGGAGGCCAGAAAAGGCCCTACAGACTTGCTTATGAGACAATCTTATGGGGACATTGTCTCTATTTACAATCTGTCTTCCTGGATAAGTCTAGCTTTATATCAAGTTGACAGAAATAACCAGGATGCTGCGGCTTTCTCTGAGCTCACTTACTGTATAAGGCAGTAACACAATGCTACAGTTTCTTGCTCCATTTTCAATACTGCCTGGTAGTTACACTCACTTTTACCTCTATGAGGTTAGCTTTGTTTAATTTTTTTTAATTTATTAATTTTGTTGGTAGTGGCTTTTTTGAGACAGGGTCTCTTTGTGTAGCCCCGACTCTCCTGGAACTTTCTTTGTAGGCCAGGATGTCCTCAAACTCATAGACATCTGCCTGTCTGTGCCTCTCAAGGGCTGGGATTAAAAGCACGGCTCAAGATTAGCTTTCTAATTTATAAATTCTCCCACTTTCTCAGTGCTTTGTGTCTCAGTTATGCCTATGGAGTTTTGCTTTAGAATCAGGACCTACTTAATCTTCCTGTGTTATTATTAGCACTTCTTACGAAGTTTCCCAGAATTTGTACATATGGCTTGTCAATTGTTTTACCTTAAATCATACATAATAAAATATACAGAAAAAATGTACATAAATACGTAGATTATTTCTATAAAATTGCTAACCACTTGTCAAAAATTCTCAATGAATGGGCATGAGTTTGTTCAATGGCTATGTGCTAAAATGTGTAGAGGTCGTTTATACTATACCCAGCTGACTTGTGGCGGAGTGTGCGAGCCAAGTCAGAAGCTGGAAGAGGTGAAAGGATGTGAGTGTTCGAAGGAGAGCGCCAGGACTAGGGAAGGCTCAGGCCTACAGTGCTTACCTAACACTGGCACTGGGCGCTTGGTTTGATGTCTACCTGGAAAACAACAGCAATGACAAGCAGCAAACACTGACAACTGACTAACGCATGCGCCCTATCAAACTTATTGACCTAGCAGACATTTTCCTTAATAAAGTTTTTAAAATTTGAATTTTATTAAATTTAGGCACATGACTTAAGAAGAAAATTTTAGCATTTTCTTCATTAGACAGTGAAGCAAATCATACAAACTCATTTCTTCATGTTGAGTCATAAGTACTTAAACAAGAAAACTCTATTTTAGGGCCTTTAATATGTGCTATTCTTTTGTTATTTGACTGAAATGGACTTGGTGACATTTTTATGAAAGCGCTTTAAAATCTACCCACCTATCTACCGACCTCTCTACCCACCTCTCTCCACTGATCTATAGATCCTCCTATCTTTACCCATCTACCTACCTGTAGGTTGATGTCATTATGCAGGTGAAGGCAGACAAGATAAAATGAGGCCTGTCATTGGATGAGAAGGAAGGGAGGTGTGAACAGAAGGGAGGGAGAAGAGGAGAGAGGAAGCCCCGGAGGGAGGAGGAGGGGGGAGGGGGAGAGAAGAGCTGGAGAACATGGTGGCAGATGTTAAGATTCTTCTCTGTACATAGATACAGGTTGATATGAATATTTCTAAGGGATGAGTGTGTACAAGATTGTATGCTCTCTAGATGGGCAAATTATATCTTATCAATCGGATCAGAGGTTATTGTGTGGTGTGTTCTTTCACATGGCAACTTAATTGAGTTCAAGAGAGTATAGTGGCGGGAGGTACTGAGCCACCTCAGAACTGGGATGTGTACCTGGCGTGGTAACAACCTGCCCTGGGAGCTAGGTTGCTGCCGGTTCAGAGAGTAGCCATCAGCAGTTTGAGATGGGTGGAGCTTAGCGGGTGAGATGCTTTTCTGACTGAGATGAAAGTATTCCCCCAGATGTCCTGTGGCCTTATGGTGCCAGCACTACCGTGAGATGAAAGAAATTGTTTTTCTTTTTTACTGCAACACCTACCTATCATTTTTTTATAAGGCAATTATTTATTCTTTGAAGCTTTGGTAGAATGTGTTTGTAAAATTATTGGAATCTTCTAGAAGTAGTTTGTTGACTAGGGATTCAATTTCTTCTACTTTTTAATTTTTTTTTGTGTGTGTGTACACATGTTTGCCATATGTGTGCAATAGTCAACAGAGGTCAGAAGTTGGAATCAGTTCACCTGTGGCCAGAGATACATACAACTGTGAGCCTCCTGAGGTGGGTGCTAGGATTCGAACTCAGGTCCTCTGGAAGATCGGCAAGCACTCTTCACCACTGAGCCAGCTCTGCAGGCCATGACTTTTTCTTTGTACTTGCTCTTTTGCTAGATTATTTCACTTTTTAAATCAGAATGACATTTTTACTTTTCGGAAACTATTCTGTCTAGTTTTCAAATTTATTGGAACTCATTATGCCTATTGCTAATTGTCAGAACAAGGTGCCTTATATTATTGCACAATAATTTAAAAAGTAAATCTAGTATAGTAAAAGCTTCCTATAAAATATATAATGAAGGTGACCTAAACAAAATTGCCAAATAATGGGGGAGACAGAGCGCCAACTGGATATTTCTTGACACCAAATGAAGCTCCCAGTACTGAGAACGGACTGTATCTAATTGATACAGTTGGACAAAGGGGTCATAAAGTCGGCTCCACACACCCCAGGCTATTGTCAGGGATGTAGGTTGCTCGCTACAAACTGAGGTAGGGTGCTGCTGCGGACAACTCCCACGCAACTCATTGAACACAGAAGTTGAGCTGGTTACAGGCTACTTAGTCGTGGTTCTGGCGTGTACTCTGCATCCTAGCAGAGGAAAAGGATAAACATCAACCTATCTGTAGACCCGTCAATCTACAAGAGTGTCCTGCCTCCAAGATATGCTGGTGCAATGGTGGCACAAAGCTTGTGGGAGTGACCAACTGATGTCTAATTAGAATTAAAGGCCCACTCCATGAGATGGAACCCATGCCCAATACTGCTTCGGTGGCCAAGAAACTGAAACTATATAGGCCAGAGACTTGGGGTAAAACCAAGGAGGCAGAAAGTGTGTATGAGCCAGAGGGGTGGAGGACATCAAGGAAAACAGGCTCTCTAAATCAACACGATCACACACACGAAGGCACAGGGACTGAGGCAGCATGCCCGGGATCTGCATGGGTCTGCACCAAAAGGGGTCCTAGAGCTGAATGGAGAAGTGGAAACATGCCCCGCTTCCACACCTATCTAATTGATAGCCAATTGTAAATGAAAAATTTGTTTTCCCTAAAGGAGTCTCACTGGGCAAGCAAACCACTTTGAAGGGTTGGTCCCAGGCACAGCGTGAGATGGCCAACCTACTGAATGGCATAGTTGGAGGTTCTGTGTCTCGTAAGGTTAGTCAGAGTGACTTCTTTATTTGTGGGCCTTTGTGTCTATGTTACCGCTTACAGTCTTGGGTTTTATGGACATTCTAAGCGTGCAAATGTGAGTCTCTGCATTTCTAAGCATTTCTTTGGCTTTTTCTTGTTTGGATGTGCGGTCATAATCCAGTGTGTTTGTTTTTACTTATCTTACTATTATTCCTCAGATTCCTGTTTGTTTTCTAACAAGACACAGAAGAGGTGTGAACCTGAATGGGAAACAGAGAGGAGCGGGGGAGGGGAACTGTAATTAGAAAAAAAAATCCCTGAAAAATCTATGTTGTTTTTCTTTTCTTTTGGCTTCTCTGTGTAGCTCTGGCTGTCCTAGAACTCACTTTATGGACCATGCTGGCCTCTAAGTCAGATCCACCTGCCTCTGCCTCCTAAATGCTGGGACTAAAGGCGTGTGCTACAACACCCAGCTGGGAAGAAAAGAGAAAAAGTAAAAGACAAATACGTAGTGGAGAATGAAGAGTTGCTTTTTTTTTTTTTTTTTGGTTTTTTTTTTTTTTTTTTTTTTCGGAGCTGGGGACCGAACCCAGGGCCTTGCGCTTCCTAGGTAAGCGCTCTACCACTGAGCTAAATCCCCAGCCCCTTTTTTTTAATATCATAGATTATTGTTGGTCTAGGCTGGCCTTGAACACATGACCCTTCTTCCTCAGTTTCCTACATCACAGGTATATGGCACTATGCTTAGCTGAATTGCATCTTAATGTCAATAATTTGGGTAATGAGTATATATTGTCAATGAGTTAGTTGTGAATATGAGGTTCAATAGCATGTATTAAACTTTACATATTTATAAGGTATTACTAATATGCTATTTGTTGTTTTGGGGATTACTAATAGTGTGTTGTCTTGGAGATTACTGTATGATATTGATTAACTATCTTCTTTTAACTTTTAAAAGAATTTATATATGTATTTATGTACATATTTTTCATATAGAAATGTTTTGTCTGCATACCTAACTGCATGCCAGAAGAGGGCATCAGATTCCTTTCTAGATGGTCGTGAGCCACCATGTGGTTGCTGGAAATTGAACTCTGGATCTCTGAAGAGCAGTCAGTGTTCTTAACTGCTGAGGCCTTTTACCAACCCACAGAAAACTTAGATAACTGTCTAAGTGAAGAGACACCATAACCAAGGCAACTCTTATTAAAGAAAGTATTTAATTGGGGCTTGCTTATAGTTTTAGGGTTTTCGTTCATTATCATCATGGTGGTGGCACATAGGCAGACATGGCGCTGGAGAGGTACCTCTGGATCCATAGGCAGCAGGAAGAGAGAGGGGCACCGGGCCTGGCATGGACTTGCTTTTGAATCCTGAAAGCCCATCCCACTCAAACTTCTTCCAACAAGGTCACACCTCCCAATCCTTCTAATCCTTTCAAGGAGCTCTAGTCTCTAATGACTAAGCATTAAAGCGCATGTCTATAGGGCATTCTTATTCAAACCACATTAACCACACTAACTTTGTATGCCTTTGGTGTCATCATATCTGCAAGAATGCTCTATCCACCGCTTCATTCTTTCTCAGTCTCACAGAAACAGTGCTACCTGCCAGGTATTCCATTTCTCCTTCCCTGTATGCTTGGTGTCATTTTTCCATCTACTGGACAGCAAATTCCTAGGAATGCGACCCTGCATGTTCCAGGCAGCTTCCCTCACGTACTGGCCCATGAGCCTAGGAGTCCAGCGTCTGAGTCGTTAGTTGGATTAGTGAAAACTCCGTGTTGATGATCTCAGATGATTTACTTATTCTTATGGCGTTTCAGAACTACAGAGGGCACGAGGTCCTTGTGCTCACAAGGGGCACTGGAAAAGTTAAACGTCTAGGCCCTTCTCTTCAACACCTCTTTTTGCCCAGAAAGCTAGGACTTGATATAGTTAATAACCTGGAGATCTAGAGCCAGAATTTTCAAAATTCTCCAGACTCCTGAGCATTGTTTCCAGGATGTGCCACACAGTTTGCAAATGAGTCTACTGTGATGGCCATTCCAGGCTCTTCCTGCCCAGACCTTTACCCTGAACGTTGTTTCTCAGTCAATAGATCTCAGTCTTATGGAAGAGCTCACAGATAGTTTGCAAAAGACATGTATTTTGCAAAGGAATTTCAATGTCGAGTCTTAAGCTTTGTCGTGATAATTGTTATGAGAAAACTTTTTTTCCCAAAGTTTTACAATGCTCCAATATGTCAGCACTTGCTAACTAAGTTGTGCTGAGCCAGACTTCTTTCTTGTTCACTTGGATTGTTTCTCTGCTAGCTGTAGTGTTTCCAGGGACACCTGGACATAAAACCAACCTGGGGAAATGGAACTATGATGGATGGTGTCTTATTATTTCGTATCTCAATTAAGAGATAATCCCAGGTTTTAAAAGAGTCTGAAAATTCCTAGGAACCTGACATTTAAGGGGATATTTCAAAAGTTTGTCTAAATGCCAGAGCAAACTCTTAATTAAAAATATTATTTATCTTCTATAGGTGAGGCAGTGTGTGTGTGTGTGTGTGTGTGTGTGTGTGTATGTGTGTGTATGTGTGAGAGAGAGATGGTATGTCTGTATATAATATATGTGTGTGATATATGTACATATAATGTATGTGTGTATGAATTACGGTATGCCTATATATGATTTAGGTATGTGGGGTATGTGTCATGGGGCAAAGGGGGAGACAAGTGTCTTTACTTGATGAGCCCTCTAGTCAGCCCACACTTAGTCTCGATTACATTCTTTTATTAATTTGAATTAAAAGTAGTGTCACTAGTCAGAAGAAAATTCAGCTATAATTATTTCAGTAAAGTTATTTTGAACTTTCTGATGGATGACTTTATTTCAGTAGCTATTTTCATGATAGCTGTTAGCATTTCATCTAGGCTCTGCCCCACAGTTACCTGGCAACAGCCAGGTATGCCTGACTCATTATAAAAGGGACTGCTTGCCCCCTCCTCACTCTCTTGCTCTTGCTCTCTTTTCTTCCTCTCTTCCCTCCTTCCCTCTGTGTCCCTTCTCTCCCCACTCCTTTTCCCCCTCTCTCCAGTCCTCCTCCGCCCACTTTCTTCTTCCCTTCTTCCCTCCTGAGGCTACTATTACCTCAAGGGGAAGGGATGCCCCAGCATGGGCCTGCAAAGGCACCCCCCACCCCCGCATCCCACCTTGCCTCTACAAGTGTATCCCTGGCTTCTTTTTCTTTTTTTTTTTTTATAAAACTCAACAATAGCTATTACAGTTTTCAATTTTGCCACTGTTAAATCACA